>NC_079511.1:23952096-23955037 GCF_000801105.2 Raphanus sativus | reverse complement strand
AAATAAATCTAACTTGCGCAAGAAGACTAATATTTAATTCAAAATCTGTTTATGATATTGTATATTTAATAACTTTATTTATTCTTGCGCAATATGGTATCAAATTAATTGGACTTTTAATTCTTTATAAATTTTCAATGTCGTTTTTAATCTTGTTGCCTTATTTTAAATAAATCTAACTTGCGCAAGAAGACTAATATTTAATTCAAATCATCTTATGATATGGTAGATTTATTTACTTTCTTTATTCAATTTAAATGTTTATTATGAAAAATTAATATTTCTTGCTTTGCCTCCTAAACAGGTATTACACTTTAGTGTTTGCTTACATTTTATAGTTACATTAGTATACTAATGAGATGAACTCTTTCTTTTGCAGGTCCTGATGTTATAGTCCTTAGGTGATATTTTCTCTCGTTCTGGATTTTTCAGGAACTCCCTTGTCTAAAAGAAAAAGCCAAAAATATCATGACAGTAGCCTTGAGGATCAACACTCTCTCAAAGGGGAGTAATCTCGAAGATTTTTAAAAAGATTTATTTCCTATTGTTATGGCTTTGTCTTACTTCCGCATTCTTACTATGATAAAAATGAATTTATCTTATCATATCTAGCTTGGAATTTTTTTGATTATTGAAAACTTACTTATGTTGCAATAGTTTTTGTCACTATCCGCGTTATTCATTATTATTTATTTCAAAGAAAAACACATTTAGTCTTTTCTTTTTTTGTGCTCATGACAATTTTTAAAATAATTGCATTGTAATAATGCCCATGTTTTAGTAATAATTTGTTGGAAGAGATGAAATTATCTAATTTTCGTTCTAATGACATGTTACTATTTAGTCAATGTATTTGTTATTGTTTTTTAGTTATATTTTTTTATTGGATTATTTTTTGTTTTCAGATCTCAATATATAATAAGGTCATTTTTATAATAATTATTATCATCATTTAACAATTATATTATTACTTGTTTATTATTTAGTTGTCACAATTTGCCTTGAATGAAAAATATGTCAATATTTATCACATTAATGATTAACAATTAATGACGACTAGGTGACCGGCCCACACCCTGTACGGGCAATGTACAGTTTCAAAATATGGTCAAAATACTGGTCGGGTTTGGAAGTAACGGAATTTATATCATAAGACCACCTATTTTGGGATAAAGCATCAGGCACAGTGCATAAGATGGTAGTTAATATTTTAAAAGGAGGAGATGGAAACAAGTAACTTCAGTATCAAGAGGTTGTTATTGTGAATATGTATAATTGCAACGTTCCAAAAATTTATTTTTTTAGACATCAAATTTTTTTTTCGAAATAGATAATTAATAGTATATATTTAGAGATGACTACATAATTTACATTATCAGTAATTAGAATTGGATGGTATATATGTTGTAATTTGTTATTTTTTCCACTGCAAATTATTGTATGCATGAATTTGAGTAGTAAAATGTATATAGACACATTAAAAGAAAGGATAATAAAATTGAAAATATTATCCATAAATTGTATAAAGTATGAAGTACAATTCTCGATAAAGAAAACAACTTCAATGAGAGACCTGAAAAAAAAAATTATTTTGTAAGAAATTGGACTGGTTATCGTTATTTGAAAGATTTACAAATTTGTAAATTTTAACTTCTCGGGAAACAACATTTAATTCACATACCATGATCAAAACTGTCAGAACACTTTTTCCGAAAATGAAATAGTATCGATCTTCATAGTCATCACCACCCATCTGCCAAATAACGATAACCAGTCCAATTTCTTACAAAATAATATTGTTTTTTCTTTCAGGTCTCTCATTGAAGTTATTTTCTTTATCGAGAATTGTACTTCATACTTTATACAATTTATGGATAATATTTTCAATTTCATTATCTTTTCTTTTAATGTGTCTATATACATTTTACTACTCAAATTCATGCATACAATAATTTGCAGTGGGAAAAATAACAAATTACAACATATATACCATCCAATTCTAATTACTGATAATGTAAATATATACTTACTTATTACCAATCAATATGTAAACATTCCTTTAATGATGATTACAACATCACATAACATATATTTGTCATATTTAATTCACAAGATTGATTGGTAATAAGTAAGAATGATTTATGTTAATGCATTAAATTCAGAATATCTATATAGCAATAAAAAGAATGTAATAAATTGTATGAATATATTATTTGATACTAACTTGTCGTGCAATCATATTTAAACACAGTAATAAATATGATACCAAGTTGCGCAAGTAATCCGCATTGAAAATAAGGTAAGTTATTAATAAAAAATTAACAATTTACAAACATGGTAAATTACATTTAAAATCGTGAAATAAATACTTTTGGGATTCAAATTACTGTTAAAAGAATGTTTACATATTTGTATTTTTCAAAAAAATACAAGGTTTACGATGAGGGGGAGAGAGAGAGAGAGATTTAGTGTTTTGGGTATACCCAAAGATTTACAGTTTAGTGTTTAGGATTTACCCAAAGGTTTAGGGTATATCCAAGAATTTAGGGTTTAGTGTTTGGATTTTTACCCGAGGGTTTAAGCTTTGTCCAAGGGTTTAGGGTATAGTGTTTTACTCTTTTGTGACGGTTTTAAAATTGTTAAAAAAAATTCATCTTTTGGCAGCTACTAATATTTTTCATTTATTTTAAAAACTTAACACAAATTATTATTATTTTATTTATTATCTTAAAAAAACTGTACATTAATTGGCAAATTATGATTAGTTGGTAATTTACCCAAGAAAATTCATGATAAAATATTAAACTAGGAAACAATCACATATAAACCAAAATTGTGGTAGTTAAAAGATAATCGGTAAATTAAAAGAATGTTTACATTTTTATATTTTTCAAAAAAAAAGGTTTACAATGAGGGGAGAGAGAGAGAGAGAGAGAGAGAG
>NC_079511.1:23880737-23951996 GCF_000801105.2 Raphanus sativus | reverse complement strand
TAAACTAGGAAACATTCCCATATAAATCAAAATTGTGGTTGTTAAAAGATAATCGGTGAATTAAAAAAATTACATTTTATATTTTTTCAAAAAAAAAAAGTTTGCGATGAGGGGGAGAGAGAGTGAAGGAGAGAGAGGGGGAGAGAGAGAGAGAGAGAGAGAGAAGAGAGAGAGAGAGAGAGAGAGAGAGAGAGAGAGAGAGAGAGAGAGGAGAGAGAGAGAGAGAGAGAGAGTAGTGTTTTTGGTATACCCAAGGGTTTACAGTTAAATGTTTAGAATTTATCCAAGGGTTTAGAGTTATATCCAAGAATTTAGAGTTTAGTGTTTGGATTTTTACCCAAGGGTTTAAGCTTTGTCCAAGGGTTTAGGATATTGTTTAGTGTTTATGATTTATTCTTTGTGACTGTTTTAAATTTGTTAAAAAAATTAATCTTTTGGCAGCTATTGATATTTTTCATTTATTTTAAAAATTTAACACAAATTTTTAATTATTTCGTTTATTATATTTAAAAAAGCTGTACATTAATTGGCAAACTATGATTAGTTGGTAATTCACCCAAGAAAAATCATGATAAAATATTAATTAGGAAACATTCCCATATAATCAAAATTGTGGTAGTTAAAAGATAATAGGTGATTAAAAAAATGTTTACATTTTTTATATTTTTCAAAAAAAAAAGGTTTACGATGAGGGGGAGAGAGAGAAGAGAGAGAGAGAGAGAGAGAGAAGAGAGAGAGAGAGAGAGAGAGAGGAGAGAGAGAGAGAGAGAGAGAGAGAGATTTAGTGTTTTGGGTATACCCAAAGATTTACAGTTTAGTGTTTATGATTATCCAACAGTTTAGGGTATAATCCAAGAATTTACAGTTTAGTGTTTAGATTTTTACCCAAGGGTTTAAGCTTTGTCCAAGGGTTTAGCGTATAATGTTAAGTGTTTATACATTTACTCTTTTGTGACGGTTTTAAATTTTTTTAAAAAAAATTCATCTTTTGGAATCTACTAATATTTTTTCATTTATTTTTAAAACTTAACACAAATTATTATTTATTTTATTTATTATCTTTAAAAAAGTTGTACATTAATTGGCAAACTATGATTTGTTGGTAATTCACCCAAGAAAAATTCATGATAAAATATTAAACTAGGAACACTTCCCCATATAAATCAAAATTGTGGTTGTTTAAAAGATAATCGGTGAATTAAAAGAATTACATTTTCATATTTTTCAAAAAAAAAAAAATTTTACGATGAGGGGAGAGAGAGAGAGAGAGAGAGAGAGAGAGAGAGAGAGAGAGAGAGAGAGAGAGAGAGAGAGAGATTTAGTGTTTTGGATATACCCAAGGGTTTACAGTTTAGTGTTTTAGGATTTATCCAAGGGTTTAGGGTATATCCAAGAATTTAGAGTTTAGTGTTTGAATTTTTACCCAAGGGTTTAAGCTTTGTCCAAGGTTTTAGGGTATAGTGTTTAGTGTTTATGATTTATTCTTTTGTGACGGTTTTTAAAGTTGTTTAAAAAAATTAATCTTTTTGGCATCTATTAATATTTTTCATTTATTTTAAAAACTTAAACACAAATTATTATTATTTTATTTATTATATTTAAAAAAACTGTACATTAATTGGCAAACTATGATTAGTTGGTAATTCATCCAAGAAAAATTCATGATAAAATATTAAATTAGGAACATTCCCATATAATCAAAATTGTGGTAAGTTAAAAGATAATCGGTGAATTAAAAAAATGTTTACATTTTTATATTTTTTCAAAAAAAAAGGTTTACGATGAGAGAGAGAGAGAGAGAGGAGAGAGAGAGAGAGAGAGAGAAGAGAGAGAGAGAGAGAGAGAGAGAGAGAGAGAGAGAAGAGAGAGAGAGAGAGAGAGAGAGAGAGAGAGAGAGAGAGAGTGAAAGATAACTACGGTCCACTTATGCACTTATAATAATAACATAACATGTAGTATATGAATTAGACATAATGATACATAGAGATTGAGAAAGAATTATAATCTACTTATATATTTATACTAATAGCTAGACGGGTAATATATGAATCATATGAATGCCCGCATGCACGATATGATTGTAATTACCTTTTTATCTTTTTCAAAAAATTAAAAGGTTTATGATGAGAGAGAGGGAAATAGACTTATATGTGGAGAAACCTAAATGAGTAAGATACAAAGATACAACGAGAGTGAAATATAATTACAATCCACTTATGCACTAATAATAATAGCTATACATGCATTATATAAATCATATCGATGCCCGCACATGCGTGATTTATTTATTTCATATTTCAAAGTATATGATAATAATTTAAACATCAAAGTAGATTGAGTTAAGTAATGTCTAAAAGACTTATAGTTTTGAACCACAAAGACTCAATGAAGAACAAATTTAGTTTTAATAATACATTAAACATATGAATTGTATTTGAATAATACATATTTATATGAATAATACATAAAACATATGAAGAACAAATTTAGTTTTAATAACACATAAAACACTTGATTAGATATTAATAATGTTTCTGCCTAGGCCAGTGTTCTCTCATAGTCAGCTTTACGTTGCACTTTCAAGAGTTAAGTCGAGATCCGGATTAAAAATCCTAATAACTGGTAAAGAAAGGAAGCCGAAGACAAAAACATTGAATGTTGTCTACAAACAAGTTTTTCAGAATATTCCGTAGACAGGATACTTAATTGTTATCTATTTTTTTCCTGTGCCTGATGCTTTATCCCAAAAACGGTTGTTTTATGATATAAAATCCGTTACTTCTAAAACTTTGTACTATTTAATCTATAATTTAAATCTGTACAATATCCGTACAGGGTGCGGGCCAGCCACTTAGTTATAAATTAAATAGTAGTGGCACACTTGTAATTACTTTGAAAATTAAGGGGATGTCAAAAAAAGGCTGCTGTTTTAATTGTATTGATGCATTGAAATAAAATATCATCATACATTGTGAAATATGGGAAAATATTTTCTTTAATAAGAAAACTGAAAAAGAGATGGTTACCAAAAAAATTGAAAAAGAGCTGCAGAACACATATGCAGAAAAGAAAAAGCACATGCAGAATCAAATAAAAATTTAGATGTGATATAAAAATATTTCACGTGTGGGGGATGGCATTTAAATTCAGTGCATTGGGATTCTACACTCCAACTAACACTCTGTTATTTCGTTTATTTAACCAATTTACTGAGTTTTTAGCTAGAACGTGAATTTAAATTCAGTGCTCATCCGATGTACATTTCTATATTTCATTTTAAAATTGAGATCTTTATTACAGAGGTGAATTTACTCCAATGTATACTTTTATAATCGAGTTCTTCTGTTTTAGAGAAAAATATAGAGAAATTATACTTTTTGTTTCTATATTTAGAGATGAAAATAACAATTCTCTACATTTTATTCTATAAATAGAAGAACTCTATTATTAATACATATATTGGAGCAAATCCATATCTATAATAAAAATTTTCTATTTGTAAAAAAAATATAGAAATGAAAATAGAGGTGGGTTGGAGATGATCTTATAACCACAAGATAGTGATCTAGTGGTATGTAAATTTTGAGATTGTTAAATAACTTAGGTTCGAATGTATCTTACTATATCTTATTTTGTGACTACGCAGATATGGATCTATTTTAGTCCATTTAAATATCTGGAGTAAGAGTCTATCCGTGTATTACACCATCTCTTTGATAATTAGTTTAGACTTCTAAAATTAAACAAAAAATTGCAAAATCATCTTATAGTGGTTTTTTTTATTGATTGTTTTAGTTGAGCCTTGTTATTGGACTACCTCTTGTTTGAATAAAATAATAATACTTTAATGTTAAAAGAAATAAACCATTTTAGGTTTCGTTGAGATTTTTAGTCAGATTAGAAAACAGCGGCAAGAGCATTATTTCTCTTTTAAATAGTAGTAATATACAGTAATGACAAAAAATAGTACTACTCCTGTTTTAAATTAAACCATATTTTAGATTTTTCATATTTATTAATAAAACACATTAAATTTTGATATTAAATGTATAGTTTTGTGATTAACTTTTTCCATAATTTTCAACCAATCAAAATTTAGTAAATACAATTAATTTTCTTGAAATTTATAATTTATCATTATTATCTTTTAAAATTGCATTGAGAAAAGTAAAAAAATATATCTTTTTGAAACAATTTTTTTTCTAAAACATAAGATTAATTTGAAACGAAGGAAGTAATATACAATACAACTATTTATTGATATTGTTGATAGACCTTATGTTTGCCCGAAGAAGTTCCTATTGGCTAAACCATGTGCTCGCTGAAGAGAAGAAACATGGTTAACTTTTAGCATGCTTCCTTTCTATTTTTCCCTGCCCTTTGTTGTGGTGTTTGCTGGTATCGAATTTTGTGTTGTTTTAGCAAAAAAAAAAAAAAAAGAATTTTGTGTTGATTTTCTCTGTCAAATTTTCTTTCATTTTTGAACTTGATTTCGATGGAAGGTGTTTTCATCTCTCACTTTTTCTCAATGCAATGAAGTATTCAGTGTTAAAAAATAATAATTGAATTTTAGTTGTTTAATCAGCAAGTCAAGTATTAAGAAAGCATAAAAGTTTCGGATCATAGATCTATACTATTTTATAGGTCTAAACTCCAATTTTGAAAATTCCAAATTTGACAATAACATTTTGTACTAAAAATAGTTCAAATTCTAAGCATAAAAAACTAGTTTTCTGCATTATTACTAAACCACAATTTGGGAAGTCTTATACCAAGCCATGCCATTTTGATATAGGATCAAAAGGCGAAGACACCCACAACCCAAACAATATATGATGCTCTTTATGTAGGTTGTGGTTTTCAGTTTAATCATATTATTGGATCTAAACTCCAAATTTATTAGCTTTATCATTTTTTGTTTATGTAAGACAAAGTCTATTAGTATATTCCAAATTAGCTTTTATTCACTTTTGTTTATTAATCAGTTTTCGTTTATTTCTTTTTCATCCACCCATTCTCAACATATGGGTTTAGAGCATTTTTAATAGTTTACCTCATTTTTTCCTTCAAAATGAGTTAAACTTAAAATGAATATATATTTTATTTCAATGGTTTCTTCCATTTTTCCCTTCAAAAAAATATTTGAAAATATATTATATTATTACTACTTATTATTAATTCCAAAATGCTTATTAATTTATAAAACTTACAAATTTTATCCAAATATAATTTTACTTGAATGAAATCTTCATTATATACATATATGCAGCTCTGAAAAATATAATAATTATATAAACTTATAATTACAGTACTAAAGTATTAATAATTTCTCTAAAGTATCAAACATAAATATTAAATATTTTTACATATAAAACAAAATAATATAAAATTTTAAGAAATCATTTATAAATTAAAAAAAAATATTTATTTGGAAGGAAAACATCATTCTTTGAGAATTCTTTTTTTAAATGGTACATCATTTTTGAGATGGTCTGACGAGAAACTAGAAAATGATAAATCACTAAAGAAAGTACACAGTAATCGAGGCTGGATCTTATCATGGGATCCGAAACATAGGATTCACTGTGCACAAACGGCGAGTTAGATCATCAAAGGCCAAATTGCATAAAGACATGAATTACACAGTTTCTCTTTTTATTCTTTTTTCTCGGCTTAAAAATAATTTGAACAGTGGTAATTATTAATTTAGATATTTGTATAGCGGTACAGATAATTTTTTCTATATCCGGTTGATGATTGATGATGAAAGTTATAACACGGAGCAGTGATAAAACTGTTCTCAAATTTTTAGTAAACTAGAAAATAGGTGTGATATCAACTTTTTTGTATTACCTTTTTATATATTTTTGCCATCACAGCTAAATTAGAGTTGTGCTATTATATAGTACAGTAAAACATAAGATGTGACTAGCAACTTTTAACTGACGTACATTATATTGTTTTTTTGGTTTAATGTGACAATATTTATTTATAGCAAGCCATGTTGTAGCTGGTCACATTACCATACTTTCCTGGTATTGTCAACAAAAAATAATGATACAAAACTTAAATGTTGTTTTGTTAAATATAAACTCAAATGTTACAAACAATTTAAGTTCTTTTCAAAGAAAAAAAAAGGAGACAACAACAAAAATGTGGTGGATCTAAGCTAACTGTGGTACAAGTAATTGTACAAACTGTTTCTGACTGCTTTCACCTGCAGAATTAGTCAGACAACAAAAACTGGTTTATTAAACAGAACAGTTACTAAAACACAAAGTAACTCCTAACATTATGGCCAATTCAAGTAACCAAAAATGAGAAGAACAAGTAAGTACCTGTTGGATGATAGGTGTGTCTGGAACTGGAGATATAATCCATGAAGATGATCATAAACTCTAAGTCTCTCTTTCTGCTACATGGTGAAAAATTGAATCAAAGCTATCGGTTATGTTCAATGTGTATAGGCTGTGGAACATGGAATAACAATATCTCTCCGTTTGCTAATTATCACCAAAAGACATCGACTGGCTTAACACGGTTCTGATGCGAATCTGCAAGCATTGAAACATAGTTTGAGTATAGGAAACAAAGGTAGTAAAACAATGAAACTGCTTTGAAGTTTACTCCTTTTTATGACCTTAACATCAAGGCAGGCATCATTGACCATGTTCTTTAACTGAGGAATGATACCCTCATTACGCAACTTCACATGCCTATCAAGTGCACCAGGACTTGAAGGACTAATGAGGTTAATGATTGTCCACACTGTCGCTGACCGTAACTGGCTCTCATGGCTCTGTAAAAACTTAAGCATGAAGTTGTTTGACTCAGCTTGTGGTTGAGGAAACAGCTGCTGCATAACCGCTTCTTTATGTAGCTCTGTACCACTCGCTACATTTGTGAGCACATACATACCCTGAGGGATGAAGAAACATATATGTCAGTGATCTTTCTAACCCCTATTGAGATGGTAAACCTTATTAACTTTTAGTCACCTGTATTGCCATTTGAGCTTGTGGAGCTTTTCTCAACTGCCTTCCAACAGTATCTAAGATAAGACCATCTTCATCAAATACAAACTCAATGGAGTTGAGACATCCGTCAACAAGATTACGTAGGAGGGCCACAGCTTGCTCTTGAACCGAAGGCTCAGGATCTGAGAAGAATGTGTTTTGTTTTTAATGTTAGTTGAGCAGAAGATGATTCATATGATTATGGTTTTTAGAGAACTTTGCTTACCACTGATAAGGGAAGCAAATCCTTGAGCCTTGACCTCTGAATAGAAAAGCTCTTTACGTTTGTTGTCTGCAAGGAACATGAGATTCCTCAGCGCCCGCAAAGAACTACACCGAGCATTTGGATCCATTGATTTCGACAGCTCAATTAGCTGTTTTATACCTCCATACTCTATGAATGTTGACTTAGGTGATGAAAAATCCAATACTATATTGCTCAGAGCACCAAGTACTGCAACCTGGTCAATGATATATACATTCAAATCGGTTCTGCCATTTGCATTTAAAGATAATTTAATGTAGAGCGGTACCTGAACAGAGGAAGATGGATCATGCAACAACTGAACCAAAGGAAGCATAACATGATCGGCGGTGAAACGTCCTGCACTCAGATTCTAAATGACATGTCTCAGTGGGGGCTTACCATTTGCTGAAAAATACTAATAACATTAGCAACGGATGATGCTAACAAACCTTGACTGATCTAGCTGCGTTTCTAAAGCAAATACACGCTGCAGTTCTTACATCAGCGTTCTTGTGTCTAAGCGCATTAACCAGCAGATCCAACACCTAGTAGAAGGAAACAAAGACAAGAAAGATCCATTACAGTACAAGAAAACTGATTACCAATTTAAAAAAATGGCAATGTTGAGACGAACCTCCAATGACAGGAAGCTGCACCTGCAATCCTCAAGCTTGGAACACAACTCAGCTAGAGAGAAAAACAAACCCTGAAGACGTTTAGGATTAAGCTCACTACCTGTCTTCAAGATGTCAACAATGTTCTTGATCGCATTTGCCTCGTAAGCCAGTTTCTGCAGATCTTCTTTTTCAGCGATCAGAGAAGATAAACCCAAGGCAGCCTCGTCTCCAGATTGACCAGGGTCGTTAAGAAGCTCAAGCAGAGTAGTTACCAAGCTCGATTTGGTCCCCATGTTTAGGAAATAAGACGGTGACGTGTTGTATATGACAACTAAGCAAAGACAAGAAAGCAGCCTCGTCCTCGGATACCTATCCTTCGTTAACTCAGTTACATAACTCAAATATCTCCCAGCCTCAAGTCCAACGAACCGCGAGACAGCTTCAGGGTTACTCTTCAAAACCGTGGCTAAGGACTCGAGACAAGCTTCTCTCTGGCTTAGAGAACCATCGAGAAGGACAACAAGCTTCTCCAGGACACCAGCGTCGCAGAGAACCTGTTGCTCCACAGTTGTTCCACAAGCGTGGGCGATGATGCTCGCACCGAGACCGCTAACGTTCTCATTCTCGCTGTTCAGCAAGGAGAAAAGAAACTCCATGTTCTTCTCTTGGAGGAAGTCGTACTTCGGAGCTTGATTGGATTGAAATATCATCCTAAGCGAACGAGCCCCCGCATCTACTACCTAAAGAGCAATAACAAAACGAAAGAACAAAGGTTCTGTTATAAAACCAAAGAAAACGAAACAGAGGATCGAACACAACTACCTAAAGACCAATGCTTTATGAGACCTTCTCTTCCTAAAAGCTAGAGAAGTCACAGAATATATAATCTTAAGATTGTTTCATGCTCTCTATCTATCGAGACCCAACAGCGGTTTCTAACATCATTTTGGATGTGGATTGAAACACCCCTTCAAGCGAACGATCTACTAACTGAAGAAATGGGAACAGAGGATCACCAAAACAACCTAAAGGCCACTGCTTTGACTTAAAAGGTGAAACCTTTGATCATAGCAGAGTATATACTATCTCAAAACAAACCCAACAGCAGTTTCTAACATCATTACTAATCTGGATCTACCTAAAGAGCAATTACACAAAGGAAAGCAGAGAGGTTCTGTTTTATCCAAATAAAAGGAAACAGAGGATCAACACAGCTACCTAAAGGCCAATGCTTTGGACTCAAAGGTGAAACCTTTACATAATCTAAGACCGTTCAAGCAATCTTCTCCAGACACAACAGCAGATTGTTTCTAACACCAAGCTCTATAGAAAAGTCAAAAAGTCGTCACCTTTTCGTCAGAGCTAGTGAGAAGACGAAGGAGACGAGGGAAGACTCCGGCGTCGAGAACGGCTTGAACTCCGGCTTCAAACCCACAAGCGAAACTCCCGAGCGCCGCCGCGGATTGGACGAGGATGCTGCTGTTGTTGTGGCAATCTGAATCGGAGAGAGCGGAGGCTATGGCGGGAACAGCTCCGAGTTTGAGGAAAGAGAGCTTCTTGGTTCGGTTTCCGATGATCTGGTTCTTGACATAGCGGAGGGCCTTGAGCTTGACTTCGGGGTCAGAGGAAGCGAGACGGGAGAAGACATCGGCTTGACGATTGCCGGAGGAAGAGGCGGCGGAAGAGGAGGAGGAGGAGGTGGTCGGCATGGCGGAGATTTAGTGAAAAAGCTTAATTGAGAGATGTTTTGTCTTTAGATTGGAAAAGAATGGCAGAGGTGTTTTCTGTAAAGGTTTTTTTTTTTTAATTTTGCCTAATAAAGTTTTTTGTTTTTTCTTTATTAACTAAAATTCAGAGTGGTTATTAGCCAATCATGTTAAGAAGAGATTTTCTATTTTCTAATCCTAAACATAGGGGTTAGGTCCTGTTAGTTTTGTTTATTTCATTATTGAGGATGAGCCTTTTTCAAAATAGTTAATAAATTAAACATTATATTATATAAGCTGTCATTAAGTATTTCTTGTTATTGTTTATACATTTTATGTAATTTTCATATATGAATAAATAAATTTAGTTATTAAAAATATATATATTATATAAGCTGTCATTAATAACTAAAACACTAGAGTTTCATTAAGTAATTAGAACTAGATGACTTCCTGTGGTTTTGTAGATAATATCTTTTAAATATTATTTGCAGTAAATAATTTTTGTATACATTTGGAATATATAAAAAATATGATAAATTAAATTCGTTGATAAAAGTCGGTAGAAATTTTTTGATTGGTTAATATGTAAGAATAACATTATTCTATTATATTAGCTTTATTAACACATTATCTTGTAATTACGGAAAGGTAAAAAGAAAAAAAAAACTTACATATATGAGCTGTGGAGATTCTAAAGTAAAGGAAATGCAAGACCATACTTGCAATCAATAAGTGAAGTGGTAATGAACTATAACTATGCTAGGAATGCAATAAAATATAAAACTTTTTTGATTAGGGTGATTTTGCTGAATATTCATAAATGGACAAAGAATTGAGAATATGGTCATGCTACAGTAACTAACAACGGATGAGACAATTAAAACTCACTTTTTCCCATTCTCTCCCTCTAGGTGCGTGCGCGTATAAATGACTCTAGCGTAACCATTATACTATACTATATTATATGTAGTATGGTATTAGAAGAAAAATATGAACTTACTTCCATGTACTTATCGTTAAAGTTTCATAGGTGTTGTGTGAACAGTAGACTATACCATAATCAATGTAGAATGATCACAAATGGTTTCTAATTACAATATGTTTAAACTCCCTATCTCTTATTACACAAGTTCCAAGTGGTGTATAGTAGTTTTTGTAACAAAAGAGAAGCGGATCCAATTTGGAAATGGATGGAGAAAAGTGCTATAAGAGACCCGACAATAAACAAAATGTTGTGAGGAGTATTAGTAAGCTATACTATATTATAAAAGTTATAGTATAATAGTTGTTCTTACCTATACAGTCATTCAACATTTGCCAAGAGATATAGTGTTTAAGTGTTTGTAAAAAGAGAGAAAGAGCAAGCACGAAGGAGATAGTACGAAAGGGAGGGAGAGCGCACGAGAGAGAGAAGGAGGGGGAGAGAGAGAGAGAGGCAAATACAAACAAACACAGATCCATATATCATACCCCAATCTCAAACCCTAAACCCAAACCCTAAACCTTAAACCCAAACTATACATCCTAAACCCTAATTCAAACCTAAACCCTAAACCCTAAACCTAAACCCTAAACCCAAACGATAAACCCTAAACACAAACCCTAAACCCAAATTTTGAACCCTAACCCAAATAATATACCTTAAACCCTAAACACAAACCCTAAACCCAAATTTTGAACCATAAACCCAAACCATATACCCTAAACCCAAACCATATACTTTAAACCCTAAACCCAAACCATATACCCTAAACCCAAACTCTAAACCCAAACCAATATACCATAAACCCAAACTCTTATCTATTATGTGACTATGCTATACATATTATGGTATGGAATACTCGACACACCACAAACTTTGTATATATGAAATTCTCTAAAATTTCCACCCAAATCATATACCCTAAACCCTAAACACAAACCCTAAACCCAAATTTTGAACCCTAAACCCAAACAATATACCATAAACCCTAAACACAAACCCTAAACCAAAATTTTGAACCATAAATCCAAACCATATACCCTAAACCCAAACCATATACCTTAAACCCAAACTCTAAACCCAAACCATATACCCTAAACCCTAAACCCAAACCATATACCCTAAACCCAAACTCTAAATCCAAACCATATACCCTAAACCCAAACTCTTATCTATTACATAACTATGTTATACATATTATGGTATGGAATACTCGACACACCACAAACTTTGTATATATGAAATTCTCTAAAATTTCCACCCAAACCATATACCCTAAACCCTAAACACAAACCCTAAACCCAAATTTTGAACCCTAAACCCAAACAATATACCCTAAACCCTAAACACAAACCCTAAACCCAAATTTTGAACCATAAACCCAAACCATATACCCTAAACCCAAACCATATACCCTAAACCCAAACTCTAAACCCAAACCATATACCCTAAACTCTAAACCCAAACCGTATACCCTAAACCCAAACTCTAAACTCAAACCATATACCCTAAACCCAAACTCTTATCTATTACGTGACTATGCTATACATATTATGGTATGGAATACTCGACACACCACAAACTTTGTATATATGAAATTCTCTAAAATTTCCTTATGTATAGAGAGAGATGATGAGTGGCGACGATGTTGGAGGACAAAACAGTGTAACTAATGAATTAGTGAGTAAGAAGAACTAGAAGGTAAAGAAGGAGATACAAATTGCAAAAAAAAAAAGTATCATACTATACTGTAAAGTAAAATAGTATGGAACATATGAAGCATGATACTGTTCATCTTCCCTAATTCAATCCATCGAATTATTCTTCATCTTCTTAAAGAAATTGCAAGAGCCTCTGTTAACCTGACTTTTCTTTTTCTTCATCTTTTTAAAGAAGTGTATCCTTTTTCTTTTCCAACCGCCGACGCACAATCGCTCTCTCTTCTCCAAATTTCTCGTTTCCGTCGTATGCAAAAAGGAGTAAAGTGAAAATGATTTTTGGTTACAAAAGGAAATAAAAAAAGACATCGTTCATCTTTCACACGCAGAAAAGGACATTTTTGTCTAAATTCATCATAATATGTATTATATCATAGCCATTAGGTTGCTATGTGCATTTCTTTAGTTTATATCCTACAATGGACATGAGTCCAAATTTCCCTTTTGATTATGAGATAAAAGAACTCATGGGAATAGGGATTAGACCTTGGGTGATCAAGTTTTGAACTAAATGTGGCAGCTTTCAATCAATCTATCAACCTTATGTCTAGATACAATCCTAAACAAACTCTATCTCTAGATAAATGCTCATTTGCTAATATAACTCAAGTATCAAATTTCTTTAGTTAAATGTTATAGAAGCAATCATTAATATCAAGTCTATCAGCCACTTATAACACCTTTAACAACAAATCTCTTTGGCAAAGTGTGTTAAAAGCTTAGGATAGTTGGTTCAGGCATTTCATCAAACACCTTTCGGGTGGAAAATGCTTAAAGCTTAACTTTTGAGAGGCCAACTCAAAGATGCATTAAGAATACTCTACTAGCAAAAAGCAAGAGAGATTTATACTAAAACACCTTAGATCTAGCTTAATCACCCTTAATCTCCCTAACTCATAAATCCTAAAGTTGATTACTTTACTAATCACAATGATTCCTCTCAAACCCATGAGGGATTTAAGCTTAATCATGTAAAGAAAGGTAGATAAGAACTTAAAATTATTGAAGAACACAAGACCAAAATAATGATTTGATTCAAGGAAAGAACTTTCATCAAAAAATTTTGTGTTTCTTAAGAGAAAATAAGATTTGGTCTGAAATTAGATTTAACAAGTATTTATAGTGGCTTAAAACACAAAGGATAAAATGGTAAAAAAAGTGGCCAAACTCCAAATTTGATTCTGAGAAGGCTTGTACTTTGCTGCACTTGAATGCACTTCGTTGCACTTCACTGCACTTGATTGCACTTGGTTGCACTTGGCTATTCTTGGCTGCATTTGATTGCACTTGATTGAAAACTTCACTTCTTTTGCCTCAAAATACCCCAATTGCCTTCCAACTCATCAATGGTGATCTCCAACACCTGATAAAGACTCATGAATACAAAAATGACATAAAGATGCCTAATACCTAATCTACATGATCAAAAGAACAAGAATGAATGATTAAAATCATGTAAATATGCAAGATATCAACTCTCCTACACTAGTCTTTTACTTATTCTCAAGTAAACCTTCTAAAAACACAAGGATGAGAGATATACAAATGGGAGCTTAAAGCCAAAAGAAACACTCATAGCACTCAATTTGACATCCTAAAGAAACATAGCAAATAGCATTTGATTCACACACACACAAGGCGAATTTTCACAAATGGATACATGATCTCAATCATATGGCTAGGTAAGTTATTTTAGGTAACATGTTACCATTTATTTCATAACATTTGGAATGAATTATTTGCATATTTTTCTATATTATTTAAAGTTTAAAAACTATTTGATTAATTGTTCTTTGTGGCAAATCGAACTAATGATTCCATTTAGCTTCTTTTTACTACAGTAGAACCTCTATAAATTAATACTCGATAAATTAATAATCTCTATAAATTAATTGCTATAAGAGACCCGACAATAAACAAAATGTTGTGAGGAGTATTAGTAAGCTATACTATATTATAAAAGTTATAGTATAATAGTTGTTCTTACCTATACAGTCATTCAACATTTGCCAAGAGATATAGTGTTTAAGTGTTTGTAAAAAGAGAGAAAGAGCAAGCACGAAGGAGATAGTACGAGAGGGAGGGAGAGCGCACGAGAGAGAGAAGGAGGGGGAGAGAGAGAGAGAGAAGCAAATACAAACAAACACAGATCCATATATCATACCCCAATCTCAAACCCTAAACCCAAACCCTAAACCTTAAACCCAAACTATACATCCTAAACCCTAATTCAAACCTAAACCCTAAACCTAAACCCTAAACCCAAAAAATAAACCCTAAACACAAACCCTAAACCCAAATTTTGAACCCTAACCCAAATAATATACCTTAAACCCTAAACACAAACCCTAAACCCAAATTTTGAACCATAAACCCAAACCATATACCCTAAACCCAAACCATATACTTTAAACCCTAAACCCAAACCATATACCCTAAACCCAAACTCTAAACCCAAACCAATATACCATAAACCCAAACTCTTATCTATTATGTGACTATGCTATACATATTATGGTATGGAATACTCGACACACCACAAACTTTGTATATATGAAATTCTCTAAAATTTCCACCCAAACCATATACCCTAAACCCTAAACACAAACCCTAAACCCAAATTTTGAACCCTAAACCCAAACAATATACCATAAACCCTAAACACAAACCCTAAACCAAAATTTTGAACCATAAATCCAAACCATATACCCTAAACCCAAACTCTTATCTATTACGTAACTATGTTATACATATTATGGTATGGAATACTCGACACACCACAAACTTTGTATATATGAAATTCTCTAAAATTTCCACCCAAACCATATACCCTAAACCCTAAACACAAACCCTAAACCCAAATTTTGAACCCTAAACCCAAACAATATACCCTAAACCCTAAACACAAACCCTAAACCCAAATTTTGAACCATAAACCCAAACCATATACCCTAAACCCAAACCATATACCCTAAACCCAAACTCTAAACCCAAACCATATACCCTAAACTCTAAACCCAAACCGTATACCCTAAACCCAAACTCTAAACTCAAACCATATACCCTAAACCCAAACTCTTATCTATTACGTGACTATGCTATACATATTATGGTATGGAATACTCGACACACCACAAACTTTGTATATATGAAATTCTCTAAAATTTCCTTATGTATAGAGAGAGATGATGAGTGGCGACGATGTTGGAGGACAAAACAGTGTAACTAATGAATTAGTGAGTAAGAAGAACTAGAAGGTAAAGAAGGAGATACAAATTGCAAAAAAAAAAAAGTATCATACTATACTGTAAAGTAAAATAGTATGGAACATATGAAGCATGATACTGTTCATCTTCCCTAATTCAATCCATCGAATTATTCTTCATCTTCTTAAAGAAATTGCAAGAGCCTCTGTTAACCTGACTTTTCTTTTTCTTCATCTTTTTAAAGAAGTGTATCCTTTTTCTTTTCCAACCGCCGACGCACAATCACTCTCTCTTCTCCAAATTTCTCGTTTCCGTCGTATGCAAAAAGGAGTAAAGTGAAAATGATTTTTGGTTACAAAAGGAAATAAAAAAAAGACATCCTTCATCTTTCACACGCAGAAAATGACATTTTTGTCTAAATTCATCATAATATGTATTATATCATAGCCATTAGGTTGCTATGTGCATTTCTTTAGTTTATATCCTACAATGGACATGAGTCCAAATTTCCCTTTTGATTATGAGATAAAAGAACTCATGGGAATAGGGATTAGACCTTGGGTGATCAAGTTTTGAACTAAATGTGGCAGCTTTCAATCAATCTATCAACCTTAAGTCTAGATACAATCCTAAACAAACTCTATCTCTAGATAAATGCTCATTTGTTAATATAACTCAAGTATCAAATTTCTTTAGTTAAATGTTATAGAAGCAATCATTAATATCAAGTCTATCAGCCACTTATAACACCTTTAACAACAAATCTCTTTGGCAAAGTGTGTTAAAAGCTTAGGATAGTTGGTTCAGGCATTTCATCAAACACCTTTCGGGTGGAAAATGCTTAAAGCTTAACTTTTGAGAGGCCAACTCAAAGATGCATTAAGAATACTCTACTAGCAAAAAGCAAGAGAGATTTATACTAAAACACCTTAGATCTAGCTTAATCACCCTTAATCTCCCTAACTCATAAATCCTAAAGTGGATTACTTTACTAATCACCATGATTCCTCTCAAACCCATGAGGGATTTAAGTTTAATCATGTAAAGAAAGGTAGATAAGAACTTAAAATTACTGAAGAACACAAGACCAAAATAATGATTTGATTCAAGGAAAGAACTTTCACCAAAAAATTTTGTGTTTCTTAAGAGAAAATAAGATTTGGTCTGAAATTAGATTTAACAAGTATTTATAGTGGCTTAAAACACAAAGGATAAAATGGTAAAAAAAGTGGCCAAACTCCAAATTTGATTCTGAGAAGGCTTGTACTTTGCTGCACTTGAATGCACTTCGTTGCACTTCACTGCCCTTGATTGCACTTGGTTTCACTTGGCTATTCTTGGCTGCATTTGATTGCACTTGATTGAAAACTTCACTTCTTTTGCCTCAAAATACCCCAATTGCCTTCCAACTCATCAATGGTGATCTCCAACACCTGATAAAGACTCATGAATACAAAAATGACATAAAGATGCCTAATACCTAATCTACATGATCAAAAGAACAAGAATGAATGATTAAAATCATGTAAATATGCAAGATATCAACTCTCCCACACTAGTCTTTTACTTATTCTCAAGTAAACCTTCTAAAAACACAAGGATGAGAGATATACGAATGGGAGCTTAAAGCCAAAAGAAACACTCATAGCACTCAATTTGACATCCTAAAGAAACATAGCAAATAGCATTTGATTCACACACACACAAGGCGAATTTTCACAAATGGATACATGATCTCAATCATTTGGCTAGGTAAGTTATTTTAGGTAACATGTTACCATTTATTTCATAACATTTGGAATGAATTATTTGCATATTTTTCTATATTATTTAAATTTTAAAAACTATTTGATTAATTGTTCTTTGTGGCAAATCGAACTAATGATTCCATTTAGCTTCTTTTTACTACAGTAGAACCTCTATAAATTAATACTCGATTAATTAATAATCTCTATAAATTAATAAATTTTGCCGGTCCCAATTTGGGCCAATGTAAAATATGACACAAATCGATAAAATAATAAGATAATAATATTTCTAAAACTCCCATGTAAATATATGGTCCCAAAAATATCATAAATTAATAAATACTATATAAGAACTCATGCATATATCTAAGATAGTCTACTAAAATATGAGGCTATTGTTGTCTGTTTCTTCTTAAAATTAAAATCCTTTTGGAGCTCATCTCTAATTTTTCTTATTGCATCAAGAACTCCTCTTGGTGTTGTCTTCTCGAACTGCATCCAAAAATTGTGAAGGGTTTTAGAGGCGACAATTGCTTCCTTACGTGTAACTGGTTCCAAAGGTATCGCAACATCATCTTCTGGTTCATCATCAACATGAAGAACAGTAGCCACAATTCTTCTAAGCTTTGAACTTCTAAGCATGTATCATTTTCACCGGGATAATCGAGTAGGCTATTAACATCCATTTTATTGTGATAGCCAAGATTATTAATCACAACCTCAAGTTCATGAATGTCGTTTTCACTAGTGGACTCCTCTTCTGAAATTTTTGATATGACATCTTCTGAACGGATTTTGCAGTGTCGAAAGCAATTCGCTATTGTCTCTTGATGAACATTGACTGTCCAAGCTGCCACAGTAAAATTGATAGCATCCAAAACATTAATCTTAGTTGGATCTGATTGTCCCAACTCATAACCTTCTAAAATTTCGCTGTAAAGTCTTCTGCGGTAATGCATCTTAAAAGCTCATATTATTCCAGCATCGCAAGGTTGAATTTTTGATGTCATATTGGGTGGCAAGAAGAACAACTCAACATTCTGTAGTCCTTCAATATTTTTTGGATGTGCTGGACAGTTATCAACCACAAACAAAACTCTTCTGCCATTCATTTTCCTATCAAACCAGCGGATGTACTCTTCAAAAATAACACTTGTCATCCAAGCTCTTTTGTTGGCACGGTAGTGACAATTGATGTTGTTCATGTTGATGTTTTTGAAACAACGTGGTTTTGCATATTTTCCAATAATCCAGAGAGGAATTTTTTCAGAACCATCCTCATTACAGCAAATAACAACTGTTAATCTTTCTTTGGAATATTTTTAAGATGAGAAGACATTGTTGAAAGCTTAGCAAAGAAGAATAAGAATTTTTGTTTGATGCTCTTTACGTGACATAGAATGATATATATATATAATAATTCTCTTAAAGAAATTAAAAGGAAATTTAAATAAGACAATATGAACATAATGTAAAATATGAAAATATGTAAATGTAAGAAAAGGACAATTTTAAATAAAAGGAAAACATAGAAGAATAAACATTTACAGAAAACTACTTATTCAAATAAAAGGAATGTTTAGAAATTTGTTAAGCTTCACTATATATCTATAAATTAATATCTTTATAAATTAATAAAATTTTACAATCCCAACATTATTAATTTATAGAGGTTCTGTATATGTATGTTGCATAAATAGTATTGGTATATACATATTCCATTAAAATTATACGCCACATCATTTAACTTTGGATCATATTTATAAGAAGTTGCTTTGTTAAACAAGTTTTTTCTTCAAACAAATTTCGTAATTGTTTTATTTCACGTAAAGGAAATAAACAAACAATTCGTTCACAGTAATTTTGTTTTGGCGGTATATGCATAAAAAATACTACACTCTATTTTAATTACTCCCTATTGCTAACTAAAATAATACTTAGAACAAAATTAAAGGGACTTTTAATTGTATCCTCGAAGTTGAGTTTTGTTTCTGCGAGAGTATCTCTGTCTTACGCATAGAAAGATTTTGAATCAAGAGGCTTATTGGTCGAAGAAGCCATATGGAGTTCTCCTTTAGCTACAAACACTTTTTATTCCGGTTTAAAAAACATTGTCCACAATTTAGTTTTATTTGATGTCGTAATATTCACCATTACATTGTTTAAGAATTTTTGGTACTAAAAGAACTTAGGTTTCAAATGAAGTTGCCAACATCATCACCACCTAAAAATCATTTCCATTTCTCAAATTTCCATTAAAAAAATCTCAAATCCCATTAGCCAATTTTTATTGCATCTTGTGTGTGATTTAGTAAACTCCCACATTCACAGCTAGCTAGGATTAAGCTGGAGGTTGTCAAAACAACTAAAGATTTTTTTTTTCGAACGAATCAACTAAAGCTCTCTACTGTCTGCTTCATAACTTGGCCCACCGATGTGCTTCTAAACCAAAGTTTGCATTCAAACACTTTATTCTTCATTTTATTATGTCATCAAAGTATATTTTATAATAGTTTATAATAATTGATATATATTTGTTATTAATTAGTGAAATTATTATTAAGAAAATTTGAAACAATGTAAATTTTGGGAAAGTAGTGATTATAAAACAGATTTGTTACTACATATGTTAAAAGTTATCAGGTTATTAATTTTTTTTACTATTAGAGACTTACCAATTACGAAGATACTAAGTATATGGATTTTGAATTGTAAAATATTAATTAAGTTTAAGATATATCATGAATTTATTGTGAATTTTAATTGTATTAAATTAGGAAAAGACAATTAATGCTTAAAGTTAATATTGATTATTACTTCAGTAGCATTGGGATGTAAATAAATTAAAATTCTAAGAAATAATTTATGAACGTACTTAGGAGTGTTCAGTCCGGATATCGGTTTGATTTTGGTTCGGTTTTTTTATTTCGGTTAGTAAAATACAACTACCATTCTAAATCCATATATACTTCGGTTCGGTTCAGTTTATATACCGTCGGTTGGTTGTGTATTCGGTTTTATACCAAAAACATAATTATTTAGTTTAGCATCATATTATATGAATTCTAGAGTTATGTTGTTAACACAGTTATATATTAAAAGATATTATATGTTCAAATAAATGAGCAAAAAGAATAGAAACACTTCTACCATCAAATAAAATAATAAAATCTAGAATCAAAATCAAAACTCGAAATTTTGAAAATAAAAATGAAACACAAAACAGAAGCATGAAAAAGAGTTTTTTTCCACTCTTCCATGTTTAGTGTTCATCATGTCAATCTTCTTCGATTGAACACAAAATTATAAAGAATTTCCAATAGTTGTTGTCCATTAAAAATTTATAATCTGCACTTCAATTTAGTCAATGCTAAAAGAAAGCAAAAAGCTTAAAAGAAGAAGACTAAAAAAAAAAATTCTCGGCTGCAATGAATTTTTTTAATTATAATTCAAGTGTTTTTTAAATTAGGACTTCTTTATTACTACAAAAAATATGTAACAGCTATTAACAAAAAAATAACTTACATAACAAATAGATTTTCATGTATCGTTATAGAACATATACATACTTACATGTTTCTACTTTTGATCGCTTTTGTTTGGTTTAATCGGCTATAAATCAAACTATATCCAAATTTTACGATTTTTATAAAATCATATCCATATAGTTTATATAGTATATACCAAAACAAAACTATATTTTCTATTCGGTTTGGTAGCTCAAACGTATTTCTATTTTAAAATAATATAGATGATAACTTAGTTCATCCACTTACGCTTATACAAATCACATATATACATAATGCATGCCGCTATAATAACTAAGTCGTATTTATATATGTGGTGCATAGATAGATAAAAATGTTTGGAGAAGAGAGAACAACAAAGAAACAGAAGACAAGTGACGGTTTGAAAGAACGTACTGATGCAATTGCAAGTGCAACCACAAAACATTCACACTCGTGCTATCTCGGGAACATCTCATGTTTTAATATTCTCTAGTTAATAATTAATAATATCAAAAGTAAACTGTCTCAACATAGCTTGGACTTTCATCCAAAGATGTTCGAGTTCACACAATGCGACCAGCACAAATTTAGTTTCAAACCCACGTTGTTTGACCCATCTTCACAATGTTCGATCTTGCAATAAGCAAGCAAGCAGCTTACAGACGTCAATTGTATTACTCAAAAAAAAATTGTATTAATCTCTTTTTCAAGACCTAGTTAATAATACACTTACATCCCGTAATCTAGCATCGTTAACTTTGTTGCCATCCAGAGGAGAAAATTTGTAAGATTGTAAGTTAGAATACTGACGACGAAATGTAATTTGTTCTAGTCTCCGATTTGAGATGATGACCCATAACTTTTGCATTCTAAAGAAAAGGTTATGTATATCTGATGAGAAGTTCACTTTATAATTATATGTAATGTTTCTATAGACTATATATACATGTGTCTTTTTTGGTAGGCTTATCCACTTTATACGGAACTTATAGAACGGTGAAAAGGTGTGGTATGGTCTTAGGCTTTTTTAACCCGCTTTCACCATTCTCGTTCAACAACAGTCCTAGAAAAGTGTGGTGCGGATTGCTCATTGAAAAGTAAGGAAATAGTAAGAACACATATTTGTAATGCATGAAAAATATATCTTTTTGATTAAAATGTAATATTATTTACTCACAAAAAAAATTCTAAAAGGTTTTGTTTTGATCCAGTGTGATCAAACTCTAAAGAGCAAGACAGTTTTCCAGCAAAAGAGCTAAAATTTCAGAGATTGTCAGCTAAGAAACCATGAGATCATGTTCCATCTTGTGAGATCTTCAGTCGCATCGTCTGCATCATGTGGAAGTGAAATCAGCCTATTTCGAATTACAAAACATTGTAGCTTGAATACACGATACGAGCCGTATAGAGTTGAGTGACTTGAGATATGAAAAGATATGTGAATGTTGAATTATATTTGAATTTTGAAGTATCTGGGTCTAAAAAATATATGTGAATGTTGAATTATAACTCATAACAATGTGAATAGATGATTTTTAACCCGAAATATAAGTTTACGACTCACGTGGATTAAAATCAATTTAACACAAAAACCCATCAAAACAAATCAAACAATGATCATGTATGCTTCAACTAAGCCTCAGTTCAAAAAAAAATGTATGCTTCAACAGTGTAAACCCTATTTTAATATTATTACAACGTACATAAATGATGTATCACTTTACAATCACATGATTTTCTATTAAAAATGCACTAGGTGATTCTCCCGTGCTCATGCACGGAATAAATACTTATAAAATAATCAAATCATGATAATTGTAAAATATTTACATATGTTTTTTATAACTTTTAAGTAACTTTATAACTTATATTTATGATGAATAAAGGGAATTGTATATATATCATTATATAGATATATCTATACATTTGTTCATAACTTTTAAGTTATTTTAATTTATATCATGAAAATAATATTAAGTATCACTATGTTCTCATCTTAATTAGATATGCAATTCTATTTATAGTAATTTGGATTAATTCATGTATGGTATCGTTAAGCTCCATATCTGGTTTGAAAGTAAACAACACTTTTTAATTAAGTTAAAATTAGATTAATTTCATTTAGTTTGGTTCATTTTATTAGATTTGTAAATATATTTATACAAGTTTTTATAATTTAATATATGTTTTCTGAGAA
The DNA here is from genome assembly GCF_000801105.2 of Raphanus sativus. Taxonomy (NCBI): domain Eukaryota; kingdom Viridiplantae; phylum Streptophyta; class Magnoliopsida; order Brassicales; family Brassicaceae; genus Raphanus; species Raphanus sativus. The sequence continues at coordinate 23,929,047 of NC_079511.1, read as the reverse complement.
AAGAAATATAAAGCTGGAATTGCATTAATAATTACTTCTAATATTTTAAAATATTAATATATGTTATTTTGGAGAAAATTATATAAAATAAATTAATGTGCTAAGAGATTGAGAATTGAATAAGCAAACCAATTCAGAAATATTTCAAAACTTCATTGATTAATTTCAAATTCGTAAGGTAGTTACACCCAGAAATTCAAAAGGTTGTATTTATCCGTGTGTTTTTATCTTAATTAGATATCTTATTTCAAACATAATATTTTGGACAGTTCAAGTGTTCATTGTTGGGTATGTTTTGCATCTATTATTTCAAATTGGACAACTATTTTTTTTACTTTAATAATATTAAAATTGGATTACTATTCTTAACTTAATTTAGTTCAGTTCATCCTTTTATATTTGTAATATATTTTATAAATCTTATAAAATTTGGTAAGTTTATTTTTAAAAAGATAAAAACACACAGAAAATGTTGTAGTTGCATTCATGAACATATTTTATAATATTTGAAAATTCATGTACATATATGAATATTTATAAAAAAATACTAAATCATAATAATTGGTAAATCATCACTTGTTTAGAATTGTGAATACATTTTATAATTTAATCAATGAAAGTTAGGTAAAAAATAATTTTAATTTATAATTTTTCTTAATGATATTAGATGATCACTTTACGTTGTTTGAAATTAATTTTCTTAAAATCAATTAATCAAAAATATAATCATTATAAAAATTTGTTTTCTTAAAAATTATCTTAACTATTTTTTAATTATATATATACACCTATATATTTTGAAAATTATTAGATATTCACTTTTTTATTTATGTTTTTAGCGAAAATATAAAGTAGGAAAAAATAAATTCGTTTTTTTGTATATACAAAATCTATATATTTTATAGATATTTCCTTTTTACTATATATATGGGTTTATAAAATAAATAAACTATATTAAAAAGATAATTAAAGCTTTATTAATAAAAAGGAAACTAAACAATTTTTAGTAATGATAATTAGGTATAACTAAAATTAATTCATTAAGGGTATTCACGTAATCAACCATCATGAGAATCAACGTGAGCGCGACACATATGAAACTGACTTCTCAAATAATATTATAGAGATTAGGAAAAAACAAAGTAACAAACACCCTTGCGTAACTGTCTTAAAGCATACTAGATCTTCACCCGTGCGACCGCACGGGTATTAATTTTCTTTTTTAGTTTTTATTTATTTATACTAAATGATGTATTTGTAATACTTGATCGTTTTACATTGACTACGTTAGGGATGTGTATTTGGATACCCACTGATTCGGTTAAAATCTATTTGGGTTTGAGATTCCCGAATTTAAAGATTTCAGCAACATTCAAATATTTATAAATTTTCGTTTCGGTTTGATTCGGATATTTACGGGTTCGGATACGGATAACCCGTTTGAATTATTTTAAAATTTTCAAAATTTATATATACTTTAAATTTTTCAAAACATATAAATTTGAGTAATGTAAGCCAAAATACATAAATTAAAAATTAAAAAATAGGTTGAACTTCAATATTTGGATGGAGAATACATATATATTTTAAATATTTTTGGTGTATGATTATTGTTTATCTCCTTTATATGTTTACTTTTGACTATTTTTTATATTTTCAAATCATTTAGACAACTTTAAGTTGACAAAAAGACAACTTTAAAATATCATTAATTGTTGAAAAATAAAAAACAAAATACATTAGTCTAACTAAAAAGACAAACATTAAAATAGTAAAGAAAAAACACATTAATCTAGCTGAAAAAAACATTAAAATAGGAAAGAAATAGAAACACATTAATATAACTGAAAAAGACAAGCATTAAAATAGAAAATTTAATTTAATTCTCAGTGGCATGCAATTGTAAATAACACTGAAGACTAAAGGGTATTCTATATGTATACTTCTGTTTTAATAAGATAGATGCATGAATAGGGACGTCGATGAAAATGAGTTATTCTTAGGTTCACCCCCTAGGGTGTTTGAGTATTTGATTTTTGATTTTTTTTTAAAAGGAAACAAATTTTAATTTTCAAACTATATTATATTTTAAAAATAAAAAAATATAAATACATAAAAAATAGTAATAGTTACAAAAAATAAATTAATTAATATTATTAAGCTTTTAGTAAAATACTAAACCATATACCCTAAATCCTAAACCCTAAAATCTTAAGTAAATCATAAACCCAAAAATTTTAGATAAACCTAAGCCTTTTGATAAATTCTAAACCCTAAATCACGAATATTAAAAACTAAATCATAATAACACTAAACCCTAAATCCTAATCACTAAACCCTAAACCCTTGGGTAAACCCCGAACCCTTGGATAAATCATAAACTCAAACTTTATATATTGGTCGGTGAATCTACATGTTCATGAATTATCCAAGGGTTCGGAGTTTATCCAAAGGTTTAGGGTTTTAGTGATTAAAATTTAGGGTTTAGTGTTTTTATGATTTAGTTTTTAATATTTATGATTTAGGGTTTAGGATTTATCAAAAGGCTTAGGGTTTACCTAAAATTTTTGGGTTTAGGATTTAGGGTATAGGTTTTAGGATATAGGGTTTAGTATTTTACTAAGGCTTAATAATATTAATTAATTTATTTTTTGTAACCATTACTATTTTTTATGTATTTATTATTTTTTATTTTATTCTAGTTTGGAAATTCAATTATGTTTCCTTTTTTAAAAGATATCAAATATCAAATACTCAAACAATATTGGTTGATGAATCTCTAGGTTCACCCAAGAATAAGTCGATGAAAATTTAGCGAGAAATAAATAAGAACAAACGAAAATGCAAACCCAAAATAACAAAGAAATATATATATACTCAAGAAACATTTACATTCAGAGTCACTTTTCTAGTTGTTAATATCATAACAAGTCACTTTCTTCTACTAGGGCACTTTTTTCTAAAGTGTCGTTACAAAGAAAGGAAAAAGCATGTTCTCTTAACTAAGAACCATAATCCTTCTAACTATACTATAAGTTTGGGCGGGATTTATTATCATCCATTGATCTCTTTAAAAATCGGACAGCTTAGATTTCTTTATTTATCTAGACAAGACATCTCACTTGCTTCAACACTAACCGTTGGATCTGGCTATTTTGTTCATTAATCGACGGCTTAGATTATCTCATAGTTTTAACCTGTAATTCTCTCATCTTCACCGTCGACCTCTTTCACCTTTTTCACTCCTCCCTCACCGTCGGCCTTCATCATCTGCAAACATTAATCATCCCTTTCAAAGTTTGTGAATTCCTTAATCCTGATTACTTAGACTTTATCACTGCTAATCACTTCTTATTCCGACTCCACTGTCTCAGGTTTCAGCCTTCGCCGTGGTGGAGCATGGTATGGTTATCGCCGGCGAGGGGAAATCGGCGCAGACAAACACTGGAACTTTTCCATAGATAAAGATCACATGACCAGAAAAATCGAAACCTTTTCACAGATCTGAAAAACTGGGTTCTTAACCCGGAGCTCCGAGTGAGAAAAAATCGAACAGCTTCAGTTCGAACAGCTTACTTGATTTGATTCCTTCTGTGATCAAAATAGTTTCCATCGTGTACACATAATTTTCGATATCCACATGTTCATATAATTCTTACTATCAATGTGTACAAATAGAATCCATGTTTACACCTTTTTTTTTGTAAATTAGTGTACATGTAAGCTTTTGTGAATTAATGTACATGTGTACAGTCAATATTATGTTTACACATTGAACTTATCATTTTGCAGTTACATTGATAATATGTAATTCTCTTAGGATGCGTTTGTATTTAAGAAAAGGCAAAAGAAGCTAAAAGTTTTTGTCCCTCAAGTGCCTCTACAAGCTGGTGTTTGCTTCACCTCAGGGACTGTAGTCCCAATGAAAAATCAAAGTCTGTCTCAGGTCATGATGAGAATCAGCTCTCCACTGTATTGAGAGTGGTAAGACTTTAATTATTTATGAATCAAAGAGGAAAAAGAAACACATAACTAACAAGGAATGTACGTGTTATGTAGATTTATTTGATCATTGATGGACATATTCTTTGTTAATATTGTTTGTTTGATGGAGATGGTCTTGTATAGACCACTATGAAAAAGATACAACTTTTGAATTACATGGTAAGAAGATGGAAGTGAAGCAAAAGCCACGCAAGAGAAGGTCTATACAAGACCATCTCCATCACAATGATGTACATGAAAAAGTGTACACATGGGTGTCAAGAGAAGGTGTACATGTGGATAGTTCTTTACGGATAGTTCTTTTATGGTGTATGTGGATAGTTCTTTATGGTGTACATATGGATACTCTTAGTAGTGTACATGTAGTTTCATCACAATGATGTACATGAAAAAGTGTACATCTGGATACTATTTTTGTTGTCCATTATCTTAAAACATACACATGTCTACTAGCTAGTCTCATGAAAACATGTACATGACAAAAGAGTACACATTAGACTTGCATTAGAAAAACTTAAAACCAATAAAACAATAGGCGTACACATTAGGCTTGCATTAGAAAAACTTAAAACCAATAAAACAATAGGCGTACATGAACGTCCAACATGGTCAAATCTAGAGCTGATGCTTCCATAAATTGAGTGACTCTCTCTCACCAAAGGCTTTACCTTCTTCTGTTTTGATTGCTACTAAGTGACCCAAGCCTCAGTGCCTTGTCACGTCGTAGACAAGTAAAGCACATTCATCTCCTGTGTAGTAGCGCTTGTGATTGCTCCATATCTATCAAAAGTATAAACAATACCAGCTTCACAAAGATGTTAACAAAGAGACACAAACAACAACAAATTAGAACCAACGTATGAAAATTCTAGTCTACACAAAGAGATATGATACTAAATGATGCATATACATCCATAGAAGTAAATAAGCTAATCTCAAAGGACAATGGGAGAAGGAGGAGGAGAAATGATGCATATAAAAAAATGTATAAGACCATCAATCACATTGCTATAACATATCAAATAGTGTACATGTTTACCTACACGAGTGTGGACATCAATGTACAAGTGTACTTGTGGATATCTACAAACAAGCGTACATGTGGACATCTACAAAAGTGTACATATGCAAAACGCTAAAGCAGTCTTTAACTCCAGTCTGTAACTCGTAAAACCCCTTTAAATCTTAGGATATAAGATGGTGTAGTAGTTAATTAATTAGAAACCACATAACTCTCGAATCAATTTATTGAGGCAAATGAGTAAGTAAGAACATGCAAACCTGAGAGATGTAATTTGACATGGTAGAGGGTGAGGCCTTTCACTCCTATTATTCTCTAGATATATCTGTGAAGATGAACAAGCGGAGAGTCATAAATGTCTCCATTAACGAGTGTAAAGAAACAAAAAAAAGAAGAAGACAAAAGAGAGATCTTAATTACAATAACTACGTGAGGAATCTACTAAACAACAATACAATCCCAAACTATGTTGACAACGAAAGTTCCCATATACTCAAAAAGGATTTTGCTTTATTCCAAAATTATTTAACACAAAATACTGAAACTCACCGAATTTGGAGATGGCTGGAAAGCCATGCTTTTTCCCTGGTCGCCTCCGCCTCGCCGTCAAATCCGGTCCGTCATCGTCGCTTCGGTCCTCTGCAAATCAAGTAAGTCTCGTCATTACAGAAGCGTAGCTGCAGCGACGTACAGGCAAATTGAAGAGAGGACCGAAGCATGAGGCCAGCAGAGCAAGAAACAAAGGACCGATATAAAAAAAACAAGAAAGACAAACAACAAAACAAATCCTGAACAGTTTCACAAACTCACCAGAGCAATGCTCTTTCCCCGGCCATCTGCTTACGGTCGTCCTCTGCACTTCATGGCGTCCACCGGGCTTCGGGCCCTCTACAATACCAAACAAACTGAATCAGTTCACAAAGTAAAAAACTTTTTGCGTATAAGCAAACCCTAATATCCACCAAACCCAGATTCTAACCAGAGGATTTTTCAACTCGGACTCGCCTAGCACTTCGCCGCATCTCGAAATTCTCCTTCGATTTCGCTTAATGAATCCCTAACACAACCTGGGTTTCGTTGTTCCTCTCAGATTCGGAATCGCCTTCTAACTCGCACTAACCAACCTTTTCTCCTCTCTCTCCGTCTTTTCCTGTAAAAAGAGGAGCCGCGAAAGAAAAAATAAAAAAAATAAGAGAAAATAAATTAACCCAAAATTTCAAAATTTAAAACCCAAAAGAAGCCCTAAGTCCAAACAGAAACTAATCACCATCTAGTTAGTGGGAATAGATACATGCACGTATGGGACCAACATGAAAGTGTCTAAGTATAAGAATGTGACTTAAGCAGACAATAAAAGTCAAAAAGTGACTCATAACGTAAATTTCTCTTTAGTTTTCTTTTGGTTAGGAAGTAATGGAAAAAGTTGAAGAAAGTGTGCTAGTAGTGTAAAGTGACTTAAAATGACATTATAACTCATAAAGTGACTTATAATGTAAATCTCTCTATACTCAAATCGATAACCAAATATATATACAAATCTTCTATATAACTTAAAACAATAAAATACACATTGATGTAGATGAATATAAGAAATTGGGGTTACCATTCCCAAGTAATATGTTTCTGAAGCAGAGCCGACATGGAGACGAGACCACCAAAGCAAGTGCTGTCTTAGATCACAACTCTCATTTCCCAAAGCCATCAATATATTATCCCCACAAACACCTGATTGTTTATCAATATATTACCTCTCTCCAGATATAGATTAATAGATAATATACATATTTACCAGCAACAACGGTACGTAAGATAGAGAAGCCTCTATATTCTTGATTTATGCATATTATTCCTTTCATACGTTGATGCACATTGGCTTAGTTGGTGTCATGGTCACCAATAGCTTCACGTACTATTCACATTTTGAATTCTATACTTCTATATATTCACATTTATATTTGATTTCGTTGTGTGTGATACAAAAAGAAGGTGTATACAACTTGCGTTTCTAGGATTTTAAATTTCAGAAAAGTATATTGATAATAAGTGATATATATACTAGTGATTTTCCGGCGCTACACACCGGGTTCGTATGTTATACTTTTTCATAAATTTATAAATTATTATATGGTTTTAAAAGTTAAATATGTTAAATATGAAAATAAAAATATATTAAAAATGATATTTTCTGATATTTTTTATAGTGGTTAGTGACCGTAGTGCATTACTTTATTTGAAGTTGTTTAGTTCAAAGTGTAATAGCATAAGTGGTTGTTACTACTCGATTTAATAAAAATAGAATAAAAAACTGATATTCATAACAAAATTAATTTAGTTAAAATTTAAACATTAAACAAAGTTGATGTTTTATATAGAGAACATAATTATATTATTAATTATTAAAATAACTATATATGAACTATAAAACTTTTACTAATATATTTAGTTCAAATAATAGAAACATGGAATACATTTCAAATTTTATAAATTTTATAAAAAAATAAGGATGAAGTGTCAATTTTTGGTAAAATAATTGGTGAGTATCTAATATATATTTTTAAAATTACCATGTTGACTTTTAAAATATAGAGGTACGAGTTGTGTGTGTTACTTTAGTTTCAAAGTCTCTCAAAAAGATGTATCTTAAAATAATAAACATAAAATTATCTTCTATATTAGTTTTGTTATAATGGAAGATTTTGTGTGTGTTCATAACGAAATTCTTGTTTGTCCACCCTTATTTAGAAATATCAAAGAATCTTAATATGAATCTAAATATGTTTTTTATCTAAAAACTATAAATGGTTCCTAAACTCCTCTATTTAATGGACAACTTCTATTTTAACCGGAATGTAACAATTTCACCAAATTTTCCTAGTAAAAAGTCAATTTGTTAATTAGTAAATGAGATGTTAGCATCTATAACGATCATGAGAAAGACAATTTTTAACTATCTGTGATATTCGGGCTTGCTGACTTGTTGCATTTAGTATTGGTTTTGACAATAAATGGTTTGTGCGGTGCAAAGGATTAATGGTGAGGGTGGTGTGTGGTTTACATCAATTTTAAATAACTTTAGTAACCAGACAACGTTTTTAAATTTCTCTCAGATTGGAAGTAATGATTCTTTTTTAGTTAAATTTTAAGAGTATATTAATCATGTTCACGGTTTTTAAAATGTAAATACGGATAGCATGCATCATGGAAGTTATTGGTTTCATTGCACAGTGTAACATGAGAAGATACCATAGAGTTTATGTGTCAATACCAATAGATCAAATGTTAGTCTTTTGGACTTGAATCGCCATCAATTACTAAACATTATTAGAGTGGGATGAGTGGAATTTCTAGATTGATTATATGACGGTTACGTCGATTGCGTTAAAAAAGAGAATTGTAAAGGCTCCATTCTCCATCGTCAACATCAAATACAAAAAAAAACTATAAACCGGTGTTTTGACACCCGATTCGGACATTGAACCGGACGATTTACTGGGTCTCTGGATCATTGGGTCAACTGTGGGTGAACCGCGGTTTAGTAAATGAATTAGTCTTATTATATCTATAATGTTTTCAAACATAAAATAATAGTTTGGATATGTATCTATTTTATGTTTATTTTTTTTGAAAATACTCAACTTTAGTTTCCATTTTTGTATTTTTTATTTGACATACAAAATATTAAGAAATAGTTTAAAGTATTTAAAAAAATATGTAACATAAGAGTTTATGAAATTAAATAAAATCAAGACATAAAATTCATAATAAATTAAACTTCCAATCCAAAATTAAAATACCATTGTAATAAATTGTTAATAACAAAAATAAACTAACACCTAATCACAATTAAGACCAAAACACATTAAATAAAATTGAGAAAATATTTTAATTATTAAAAAGAGAATGCCACATGGCATTTTCCCCCAAGGAGATAAAAAAAACTCAACTTTATTAGTATAGATAGGCTTTGCTCTAGCCTCCTTAGGAGTTATTACTTCCTTGGTAGCTAAACACATGTATTCCTTACCTGCTTATGCGTTCACAGCGCAAGATTTTATAAATCTTTGTTATGGTTTTATAAGTTTTAATATATGATTTAAGTTTTCTATAAAATTATTTATGGATGTCGATGATTTCCCATAATTTATTTATAGAACTGAAGATTCTTTGAAAATCAAGGTCTGTAAAGTTCGAAAACCTATTGAAGTGCTTAAGTTTTGGAAAAAAAATGGAAGATTATTATCAAAACACATAAATTACTTATCGTATATTATTGACCATTTTGGTATTGGTCACCATAGCTGAAAGAAATTTTTGAAGTTAAAGCTGATAAAAATATTTTGCGTTCTACCATATCACAAAACATGTTAAATGGAATTTTATATTCTCTACTGAAACAATTATGATTGAAAGACTTGATTAAATATAATGGATGATTTTATGGGAAACAAATGTAAAAAATATATGTTTCAACAATAAAAGTTTTTATAAACTGTTTATAATTTGATTTTTTTTTTGTTTTTTAATATTATTTTGTGATCTTGATAAATTATGTTTACAGACATAATTTTAAATGAACAAAACTTAGCTTCACCCCCTAAGGTGAACCTCTACATTCACCCACCAATAGGAATTAGTTAATTAAGATTTGATATCTCTTAAAAAAGGAAACCAAGTAATAAGAATTTAATGAAATAAAATTATGTTTTTAGATAAATAAAAAATAGTAGCAATTATCAAAAAAATATATTCTTTTTAATATTGTTAAATCCGTCAGAAAATACTAAACCCTAAACCCTAAATTCTAAACCCTAAACCCTAAACCCTTGGAGAAAACCTGAACCTTTGGGTAAATCCTATACCCTAAATCGTTAATTTTAAACCCTAAACCATTAATCATAAACCATAATATTAAACCCTAAATTCTAACATGAAACTCTAAACCCTAAACTCTTTGACAAATATTAAATCATAAACTCTTAATCCTATGGTTTAATATTATGGTTTATGATTAAGGGTTTAGGGTTTAAGATTAACGATTTAGGGTATATGATTTTCCCAAGGGTTCAAGCTTTCCCCAAGGGTTTAGGGTTTAGTATTTAGAATTTAGGGTTTAATATTATAGTTTATGATTAAGGGTTTAGGGTTTAAGATTAACGATTTAGGGTATAGAATTTTCCCAAGGGTTCAGGCTTTCCCCAAGGGTTTAGGGTTTAGTATTTAGAATTTAGGGTTTAGGGTTTAGTATTTTTTGATGGATTTATCAATACTAAAACAAATATTTTTTTTAATTGCTACTATTTTTTATTTATCTAAAAACATAATTTTATTTCATTAAATTCTTATTACTTGGTTTCCTTTTTTAAAAGATATCAAATCTCAATTAACTAATTCCTATTGGTGGGTGAATGTAGAGGTTCACCTTAGGGGGTGAAGCTAAGTTTTGTTCATTTTAAATTTGGTTTTAGGTATTATAATCCTTTTAGACCGGCGCTGCAAGGATCTAAATATGTTTTGACTTTATAGTGCATGTGCATGCATATATGTAAATAGAACCATAGATCCACCAAAATGCGAGCCCCAAAGATAGTTTCCATCGCTTCGTCACATCTCAAACGCTGGCACATACATAATTACATATACTCATACATCATATGCTCTATATATATACATACACTCACATCCCTATCTTAACCCCATCAACCAAAGATACGGTGCCTGTCTTCTTCTCATTTGTCTTCTCCTCAAAGTCATGTCTAATCCAGCTTATTCCAATCTTCTCAACAATGGATTTGACAATACAAACTTCAACAGTTCCACTTCTCGTTCTTACATTTACAACTCTCACAACTGCTTTTATTACCCTAATACCACAAACCCTAATTACATGGCTCCTACTACTTCCACTTTCCCTAACTCACCTCCGCTTAGAGAAGCTCTTCCTCTCCTTAGCTTAAGTCCCATAAGGCACCAAGAACAACAAGATCAACACTATTTCATGGACACAGATCAGATCAGCTCTTCAAAGTTTCTTAGTTATCCTCATGATGTAACCGTGGATCTTCATCTAGGGTTACCAAACTGTGGTGTTGGTGGGAGCTATATTGCTCCTGATGCAACAACCGATGAGCAAGATGATGACCAAGGAGTAGAGGTCACAGTTGACTTCCACCTTCATGATGATGATGATGGATATCTACACAGAGGTCATCACTACTGGATCCCTACACCTGATCAGATTTTGATGGGACCTACACAGTTCTCTTGTCCTATCTGCTTCAAGACATTCAACAGATACAACAACATGCAGGTACCACTCCATTGATTCAAGAATCAAATGTAAACTTCTCTTAAGATTTGACTTACTATTCTTCAAAATGGATTTTATACAATGTTTGTGTTCCAAAAAAGAGGAATTTATATATTGTCCATAGTTTTTCTGGTGGGTCTAGTAAAACATATACAAACTCATTGTTAATTTATGGATCTTTAGGTGTATCGCTAATAGTTGTAACTAACAAATGCTTTGGTAAATACTAGTACTATATATGCCTTGATGCTTTAATTAATTCAAGAATAATCAACTCGATCTTTTACGAAATTGATGGCACACTTCAAATCAATTTCAGTGTGTTGAATGATGGTGTCTATGTAATATCGACTTACCTAGCTAGACTGGCACTTTATAATCTTTGAAACATGCTTAGTCCACCTCCATCTTTATTGTCTCTCTTGATTTTTGTGAACTCATGAGGATTACTGTCTAGCCAATTATTTGTGAATATTTAGTTTTGTCTTGTTTATATACATATATTATTATCCAAAGATAGATACAGCTAAAATTTTAAATGCAATAAAGAGGCTAATATATGCATATAGAACTGTACTTGTAGTGTTTAACATTTCACATTTACAGCTCTTTTTTTACTTGGTCAAAGCTATATTTGTTTATGGTCATTTCTTAAAGTATTGAGTTCATTCGAAAAGAAATAAGAGAATGTTCAAAAAAAAAGAAGATATTTTAATGGGCGAAATTTCTTTTGAAAATTGTAAACACAGATACAACTCAAACCAAAAAAATATACGTTGGCCTCGCGTTTGCATGTACTATATCCAAACGTTTATAAAATAAGATTATGTTAACTAAGTTTTGGTAAACATATATACAAATACTTTTATCTGAACAAATCCAATAATCCATAGTGTCACAATACCCACCGACCACCACAATAGCACGTGGCCTAGATTTAAAACTAGTACTTTCTAAGACTGATGACTCCCTTATGATTTATGACATGGAAAACGTTTTTTCAATGGTAGATGCACATGTGGGGACACGGCTCACAGTACAGAAAGGGACCAGAGTCCTTAAAAGGAACACAACCAACAGGAATGCTAAGACTACCATGTTACTGCTGTGCACCAGGCTGCAGGAACAATATTGACCACCCACGAGCCAAGCCTCTCAAGGACTTTCGAACCCTCCAAACACATTACAAACGAAAACACGGGTCTAGACCTTTTGCTTGTCGCAGGTGTGGCAAAGCCATTGCAGTGAAAGGAGATTGGAGAACGCATGAGAAGAATTGTGGTAAGCTTTGGTATTGCTCTTGTGGCTCCGATTTTAAGCACAAGAGATCTCTTAAGGACCACGTCAAGGCTTTTGGAAATGGTCATGTTCCTTGTGGGATTGATAGTTTTGGGGGAGATCATGAGGACAACTATGACGCTAGCTGCTACTGATATCGAGTAACATGACGATGATTGCAACAAAAATGAGTTATTAATAATGTTTTAGTATGTTCTGTTTTCCTCTCATGCATTAAATTAATTGTATGCATGGGTCTTTTAGTTTCTTAAGACCATGTACAATCGTTTTAACACCGATTTTATTTTCGATATCCTATTTTCTCCTTTTAACATTTCACATCAGCTTTTCTATTATCTACCTAATTTATTCAACATTTTCTTTATTTTTAATCTCTACAATAGTTTGTTTATAAAAATTAACATTCTACCCCACTATTTTTAATTCATACTTTTATTTTTGTAATATAATAACTATATATTAATAATGTCTTTTTGATTCTAATTAACTTAAAAACTAAAATAATATAACTTTTACTAAGAATAATTTTGAATTTAAAAAAGTTACTATTATGATCTATTTAACAAAAAGGTTTAAAACACTAAAATAGTTGATTATACGAAAAACTGACGTTTTTTTCTTTTTTATCCAAATGAACTGAAAGTAGTCTCTATTCATAGATAGTAAAAAGTTATCAATTTTGATATAATTTTTATTATTTAAAAATAAAGAATTATATAACATGAGTTTGAAGTATTGGATAAAATTAAAAATAAAATAAACCTGCACAATATTTTTACCCAATTAATTTGTGTCATGCGGCAAAGCTAGTCCACATAATATTTTATTAACATGTTGAAACTTTCCAAAGTGTTGAATCTACATAGATATACATAATATTTCAACACCCTCATTCCAGGGTATTCAAAAATTGAAACTCAATTTTAACAACAACACCTCCATTAGGGGTGGTCTTAGTTATGTTTGTTTTTAATGCTGTTTCATATTAACTAGAAGTTCATCGAAGATTTTTTCTCTTGAGATATTTTTTTACCTGAATAGCTTCTAATGTGGCTCTTCCCATTAGAGTTCTTAATATACGTATTAGGTGTGTATATATATATGTATGTATGTATATAATACACATATTAAGAACTCCATTGAGCCCCATTGGAGGTGCTCTAATGCATAGCAGATTCGTTGTACAATTTCAATAAAAGAGACCAAAGAAATCCCAAGTTTTTTACAACTTATATCTGTCATTTTCAGTACACTTGTACACGAAGTTTAGATAACTTTTAATACTTACATTTTAATTATTGTAACTAAGCTACGTTCAGTTTGTCCGAAGAAAAAGAAGCTACGTTCAGTTTTTTTTTTCTGTTTGTGAACACAATTAAGCTTATTGAATCCTATGAATTTCAGGAACGTATTGTTACTTATATAACTTGATTGTTCTTATTTGCGATTGTGGTGAGCAAACTTTTGTTGTTCCTTGTGAGACGAAGATGCACAATCATAGTCAATACCTTGTAAACAAGGACACATACATTTTTATTTAGATAAACCTCTTGAAAGGCTTGTACATCATTTGGTTTATAGAGAGGCCAATTCTTTTACAAGTCTCTCCAAATCTGCATTAGAGCTTCCTCCTGCTTCAGTAGCAGCTTTTGCCTTCTGTCCCATCTCCTTAGCCCGACCACGCACATCACGTCCGCGCTCGCCCATTGTTTCAGCTAGAACCCTACCTAGCTCATGCGGGTTCGGCACAGTCTCTCCCCCTTCACAGACCCTAACGCCCACACCCATATGCTCCACCAGCAACCTTGCATCCACAAACTGATCTGCCTCCAGGGGCCAAGCCAAGATCATGGTTCCGCTAGCCACCGCTTCCACAACTGAGTTCCATCCACAATGGCTTAAAAACCCACCAACCGCCACGTGACTCAACACAGCCACCTGAGGAGCCCACCCTCTAACAACCATTCCTTGACCCGCGACCCGATCCTCAAACCCATCCGGTATCGGGTCTTTCTTAGCCACCCAAACAAACTTGGTCATGGTCTTTTCAAGTGCAAGAGCCAAGGCATCACACTGGTCTTTACTCAACACTTTTTGGCTTCCAACGCAGATATAGAGCACAGATCCATTCGGACATCCATCGAGCCAACTCATCAAGGCCTCCACGTCTACACTGGAATAGGAGTTTCCCTTACCCAACTCGATTGAAGGAAGCGGACCAACACCGAAAACCCGGTTATGACCCGTTTTCAGCTTCACATACTCCATATACTCCTCTTCCAGACACTCACAAGAATTGAAAACACAACCGTAGCTCGAGAAATTCATCGTCGTGTCCCTAAAACTCTCGAGATCTTGTGATAACGAAGACTCTGGGACCAAAGCCGGGAGATGCTCTGTCTTGAAAACAGGGGAACGAGGAAGATCCGAGAAACAGACCGGCTCATTTGACTCCAATAGATGAATCTTGTCAGAGAAAAAATGGAGAATCGAAGCTAAGAAAGCTCCGGAGCTAAAGAAAGCAAAGCGAGGGATACCAAGATTGTTGGTCCATCCAAGAAAGAAGTCAGAGATGATAGCCACCGGAGGATTAGAATGAGAACTTAGCCAGTTGATGATAGGCTCTCGAAGCTGACGAAGAGAAGCCATAATCAGAGGGTTTCCAGAAGCACCGGTGTCTTTGACGTTTTCAACGCCAGGAGGGAGAGAAGGATTCTGAGGGAAAGGAAAACTGACGGCGGAGACAGCCGATGGATGAGCGGTGAGAAGAGGAGAGAGGTAAGGAAGGTTTTTAGGTGTTACGATGATTGAGACAGTGATGTCGCCATGCAGACAGAGTTGATGGGTTAAGTCGAGAAGAGGAAGCAAGTGGCCTTGTGCTGGATATGGAAACACCATTATGTGCTGTTTTGAACCGTCGCGTTTTGAGTCCTGCGGTGTCCGCGGGTTCATTTCTTCAGACATTTTGAAGGTGTATGTTACTTCAGTGGTGAGATGATAGAATGTTGGGTCGTAAAGCATACATACGTTCGATGGCAATTTATATTATGATTTTTTTCCAAGACATGGATCATAGTGTTTGTATCAACGTGTGTAAATATCAACGTGGTCCCGCCAAAAAAGTTTAATATATGTGGTTCTTAATGCATTCATACTTTTATGGTGACGTAATGCATATTGTTACGTAACTCATTCATATATGGTTACGTTTATGGCATCGTGGTTACATAGATTAATATATGGGTACGTAATGCATTTATACGTTTTGCATGTTTTTATAGTTGAAATGAGGTAATTCATCCTTGATCCGTAGTCTTATTTATAGTATCACATTGCAATTTGGTGAGTAAAAAAGCAATTATATATTTATCTGTGTTAGTGTTCAAAAAAAAAATATTTATCTGTGTAAAAACTCGAAACTGTTAATTTGTAATAATTTAATTGTATATATATTTGTTTGCCATCTGAGACGTGTAGTGGTAAAATATTGAAATATCTATGAAATTTGATACAATTTCAATTATAATATGACTATCCCATAACTTAAATTTGAAATTTTGGGTAAACATGAAATTTGGACGTGGATAAAGGGGATAAACAGTTGCCGTGGGTTAAGGGATAAACAGTTTGGCACACTGATTACATTGTCTTTTCCTTGCCTATTGTTTGTGTTTTGTCACGTTGAGAAGAATAGTCTTTTGTTATATTTTTCTGGACTCCAATTTTGTTTGTTACTGAGATATTTGGCAACACTTTAGTTTGATTGGCTAATGTATCAGGATAAGATTAGGCTTGAGAATCTAATGCTTTGAATAGGCACTACAAGAAAAGAGCGTCATCGGAAATTTTGCTTCAACTTTACTAGAAGTTGCCGAGAAACTATAAATTTCACCTGATACTTCTCGGAAATTACCGATGAACAATATTTGTCAGAATTTCGTCACAATATATTGTCGGAATCTTCCGAGAATTGTTTTTTGTTGGAATGTCTGTTGGTATTCTCTTGTTGGGAATTACCGACGATAACAAAGTCTCTGCAATTTGTCGGAACTTTTGTTGGTAATCTCTAGGCAATTACCGACAACAACGAAGTCTTTGAAATTTATCTGAAAATCGTGGAAGAATTGTTGTGTATGCGTACAGGTGTTACCATTGCAATAGTTTCTGAGAAGACATCGACAACAAACCGGCGTCAAGAGTTTCTCGGTTTGTGATAATTTTGTTGGCTTCAAGTTAATTTTCAATTCTTAAATCAGCCATCTCCCCCCCCCCTCCCCACCCCCCATTAAAAATTCAATTTTGTAGATCTCACCATGTTCATAAATTCTCAAAGATATTTTCAACCACGCCTCTATAATCCTTTATGCCGTCAAAGGTAAGAATATCTTAAGCTTCTTTAGTTATCTTATGATTTATATTCTTATTATACGAAGGGTTAGATGTTGTTATTTGTTGAAATAAAGTAAATTTGTTTGGCAGATGTTGTGGATTTTGCGTTGTTTGTTGTGGGACGAGAACAGCGGCTCTGGTGTGTGGTCTAACAGTGTCGCCTCGATGCGGTGAGGGATGGTGTGTGTTACATAAAAACTTTCTAAATTGGGATTCGTTAATATCAGCTGATGTTAAAAAAAGAAACTAAACCGGTGGTTTCGTTGAACTAAACTCCACCTCCGGTTTTTGTTTTTAATTTTTTTTAACTGAATTTGTCGATAATTTCTCAGAAAGCACTGTCAACTAAGACAAAACTGTTCCACGCCAATCTTATCAGAAGTATCTCGGTTGTTTCCGATGATCGGTTCCTATAATAGTCCGAGAAAAAGAATTTTGTTGGTAATTTTCCGACAAAATCACGATGATCATTGTTTACTGACGCTTAAACTCGGACTAATTGTTTGTCATCGGAAATACGACGGGTTTCATAGATTTCGACAACGTTGCTAGATATTTTGCTGTCAAAAAATAGGTTTTTTTTCTTGTAGGGAGGGGGTAGATATTCGGATAACTGTTCGAACTATTTGATTTTCGGGTTTTCGGAGTTGTAGATTAAACTCCATTCGAATATTAACAAATTTTGATTCGGGTTCGGTTAAAATTATTACGGGTTGAATTCAGGTCGATACCTCTATAAGTTTTGTAAAATATTCATAAAATTAAAATAAATCTTAAAATCTTCAAAATTCAAAAAAATAATAAAGATGTATACAACATATAAATTTTAATAATGTATCACTAAATACTAAAAGTAAACATAAAACATGTATGATTTGGATACTTGAGTATAGAAAAGGTAGGTACATAGTTCAGTATCTCCAGTGTTTTTAATATTTTGGATATTTACTTGTGGCTATTTTAAATAATTTTTAATATTTCAGATATTTTGATCACTTTGTAGATATTAAATTCAAAATAATTAATATATTTAAGTATATAGTTGTTATTCAGATATCTTCTGGCACCCAGAATGGTTCGGTTTTATTTTTCGTATAATAAAATTTTGGATCTTTCTATATAATTTACCGGTTTTGATTCGGGTTTGGTCTACTTTTTCAGATCAGGTATAACGCGGTTTTCCGGATACGGATTTTTTTTGCGAATGTTGTTTTGCTTGTAGACCTAGTAGCCTTTTGATTCATCCATACACTATTAAGAACATAATCAAGTTTTATGATTAATGATCTGAAGGATAGAGGGACTAAAAAGGATGAAGATTATTATCGATAAAGGGAGTCGGTATAGGAATAAGAATGTTCAAGATTTAGTTTTAAAATAACCGTTACATGACTTGATGTCTTCAACAAAACTGAGGTTTCGAGTAATGTTAAAATAACAAGGAGAAATGTTGAAATAACAAGGAGAAATGTTTGGTTGTGTGTTTCATATCTTGCTTCACATTCCGAAAGCAATGATCCGATCACCCAAAGCTCTGTTTTACCCGTCATAATGGATACCTGAAGCAGAATAAAAATCCTAACAGAAACCTGTTGTTACGGATGTGAGAAAATACAAATTAACAGATGGATAAACAATAAACAAAGATAAAGAGATATAACATGGTTCACCTCTAACGGCTACAACGGACAAAGAAAATACTCTATTGATGGAGGCGAGTTTTCAGAGTACAACTCATGTTACAGAATATGGTAAAACCCTAAAAGTATATATAAGAAAGCGTTTATTGAAACTTTCCATATTTCTGGATTTGGCAAAGGAGCACCTTCTCCATGCCCACTCTATGCCGCTGGGAACGCCCACTCCGTGTCATAGAGCGCCCATTCCATATATTAGGAACGCCCACTCCATGTCGCAGAGCGCCCACTCTATGTCTTAGGGAACATCCATTCTCTACCAGAGATCACCCGATCCATGACACCTGAAAATTGCCCGATCTTCGCCAACTCGCAGATTCAAGACATAATTCAACAAAACCTTCCTTCCACTGTGGGGTGATGACCGATAGAAGCTACTCGAGATCTCTCTTGTGACCAAAAGAACTCCACAGTTTCCTGGATCCATCTACGGGAAATCTTCTTCCACTGGTGATGACTACCGACTACGGAGAGAGCGAGAGGGAGATCATAGATATTGGTGAACCTTTTCCCATGAAAATAAAATGTTTCGTTTTACCATAATGTTCTTATCTGCACCAGGACTCAAGAACAACATTGACCACCCACGAGCCAAGCCTCTAAAAGACTTTCGAACCCTCCAAACACATTACAAACGCAAACACGGGTCTAAACCTTTTGCTTGTCGCAGGTGTGGGCGTGTGGCAAAGTCTTTGCAGTGAAAGGAGATTGGAGAACGCATGAGAAGAATTGTGGTAAGCTTTGGTATTGCTCTTGTAGCTCCGATTTCAAGCACAATAGGTCTCGTAAGGACCAAATCAAAGCTTTTGCAAAAGGCCATGTTTAGTTTTTTTCTTCATTTCTTAATTATAACCTTTAGTTATGTTTGTTTTATACTGTTTTTTAGTTACTAAGTTCATTGAAGATTTTGTTTTGAGATTTTATTAATTTTCTTTTTCATGACTAGCTTAGTATACATTACAGAATATTAAAAGACTCGCTGTACGATTTCAATCAAAAGACCAGAGAATGTTGAAATTTAGTGAGTCCATGTTCAACTTTATATCATCCATTAGTACGATATTGTCCACTTTGAGTTTAAGAGGCTGATCCGCATGGATTTACTTTTGGGTTCCTTTAAAAAAAGTATCGTATTAATTAAAGTTGAACATCTCTTTATATATTAGACACTCCTTGTCTAATTCCTCAATGTGGGACTTAGTTTGATATCCCACATTCTTCCCCTCAAATTAAGGACCACACTCATCTCGTGTTTTTTTTTCCTTAGTGGATCATCTTGGCACCACCTTGTACCACTAATCGCAGGGTTTCCTTTGAGAATGTGTCAGGACCACACTCATCTCGTGTCTTTTTTTCCTTAGTGGATCATCTTGGCACCACCTTGTACCAGTAATTGCAGGGTTTCCTTTGAGAATGTGTCTTCCACAACATCATAGGTTCCATGATCTTTTGACTAGTTACTACCACAGATCTCCTCTTTCACCTTGAAGGGTCTCATTCTTATTCGAAGAGTATTTTGATCTTTTTGCAGATCTTCGTCAAACCACTCTGATACCAATTGTTGGAATTTATTGAGTCTATGTCCAATTCTATATCATCCATTAGTATGATATTATCCACTTTGGGTCTAAGAAATTGATCCACATGGATTTACTTTTAGATTCCTTTCCCGCCCAAAAAACCTAATACTAACTAAAATTGAACATCTCTTTATATATTAGACACTCATTATGTAATTCTTCAATGTAAGACTTAGTTTGATATCTTACGGAGAAAATCCAAGTTCGTTACAACTTGTATCTGTCATCTATCTTATTAAAACAGAAACATTCTGTTGGACCTAACATTTATTTTGTAAGTTTGTAAATTAAATATATTTTTATATTTTATAGTTAAACCTACATTAAATCACTAATGTTCATTTCTTTATAGTACTATCCATGTTTCCAAACAATATACTTATTTCTTTATACTACTATCAATGTTTCTAAACAATATATTTTATATACTACTATCAACGTTTCCAAACAATACAATAATTAATCTTAGTTATTTTATATCCATCATTTTCTCTTTAAAATTTTGTAGAAACGTCATAATTTCATAAATTACAAAATAATAAACTTTAAAGTTGGATTATAAGATTACAAATTATGAAACTATTACAATTTCAATCAAATTAGATTACATATCGGTCATCCATCAGTTCAATCGGTTAGTCTCGGGTTTTAGTGACTTTTTAATATGAATATTTTAAAAAACTAAATTGAATTGTTAGATCTCCGGATTAACCGGTATAATCACAATCGGGTTGAATTTAAAAACACTGATTTAAATGCAAAAATATTTTAAATACACACTCTTTAAAAGTTAACAAAATATTTGTTAAATTATTAGTGAAATTTTTCATCGTAAAATATTCCGCGCTTCCAAAGCGCGGATCAAGATCTAGTTTTCAATACAATTGTACACGAACTTTAGATAAATTGTATAAATTTTATTCTAATTATTTTAACTTAGCTACATTCAGACCTTTTTCTCTGGTCTTTTGGTTGGCCTATGAATTACAGGTAGGTATTGTTACTTATATAAATTGATTGTTCTTATTTGTGATGGTGAGAAAATGCTACGTTCCATTGCTTGTTATAGCATGCTCAACCTAATTTCTGCTATGTTACCTATGTATCTTCATTTCATGCAACATGAGATTTCAAAGGTTGATGATTTTAATCGTGAGAGATTCAGACTTTTGTTCTTAATAATTTTCCCTCCCATTTTAATTTAGTTTGTGATTTGGCTTAATAATTTTTCTATTATATTTGTGTGTTTTCAACATGTTTTTATCATTCTCCGATATGTTATCCTCAATAGTTTTCCTATGTTTTCAGTATCTACAATAGAGTGCAGGAGTGAGGTTTTATCTGGTTATCGCATTGGTAAAACCAGGACAAGGAAGCTCGTGAGTCTTCATCGAGCCACATGTTAAAGTTCTTGACTTTAAAAGTTGCCTAGCTCACCACCCAGATAAAATAAAAGATGAATTAGCGCCTGGTCTAAAACCTTTATTGAAGGACAAGCATATAAAGCTTTTAAGAAAAATCTTCATATAGCTAAAGTTACAATCTTAATATGATACAGACCCAAAGAGGAGTAAACACAACCAAACCATAGTGCTCATAAATAATAAGAAAAGGAAACACTTCAAAGCATATATATTATATATTTAAGAGCACACAGAGAGAATGGAAGAAGCTAAAGATCAACACATGCTTGAACCAGACACAAACAGGAAGAAGGAAACAGAGTTTTGAGTTTCAGATCTTGTCAAGCTTATCTGCCTTCACAACCGGGTTTGCTTTAGCTATAGCTTCTTGCCCAGCAGCATGGTAATCGAAAGAGCAGTTGTGTACGTCTGCATAGCGGTGCATCCCGCAGAAGAGGTCACCACAGCGACATTTGAATCCAGTCAAACCAACCCGTTTATTGCAAGTAGTACATCGGCTTGGCCCTTCCTTTGGTTTTGCTGCAGCTTCTTCTGGTGCTACTACCTCTGCAACAGCTTGTACAGAGACAGCCATGGGCTCAATGGATTTGGTTTCAGCATCAAGCAACGCAGCAGTGAAGGTTTCCTTGATGATGTTGCTGGGTGATCCAGACACTGCAGATGCAAACTTAGCCCCCTGTTCCTGTTGAAACAACATAGTCTTGTGACACTTGGAACACATGTTCATTGTGGCAGCACTTCCGAAGAAACCGCAGTTGTTGATGCATAGCTTGGGACCTTCGGGTGGGCTTTGGCATCCTGTCTTGTCGTGGTCCATTTCTGCACTATTATAAGTCATCCTTTGCTTCAGTAACATAGAAAGAAGACAGATCCTACTAAAACCTGATTTTTACAGCCATACGCTACCCAGTCAGACAGTAATAACTAAGCTAACTTGCAGCTAATTCCAATCAAGCACACTTGATATTTATGTAAATAGAAAGTGTAAACGAATAATTAATAAACAGCAGTGAAGCTAACCCCAGTTCCATCCAACACAACCTTTCTTCACAGAAATCAAATGCTAGAAATGACTTTAGCATGTAAATGAGCCTCTCATATCATATAAAGCTAAGAACTTTGATGATAAAATCGCTTCATGTTTCTAAAACATAGTTAATATCATTTCTATCCAGCACTACCATCCTTTCATATTAGCAAAAATCTAAGAACTTTCATCACAAATCACTTCCAAATTTCCACAACAGAGTTACTATCATTTCCATCTGAGACTTCCCTCCTTAGAAATGAATTGTTAGAAACGAGCCTTCCACATAAAGCTAAGAACTTTCATATCACTTCATGTGCCAAAAATAGCTAATATAATTCCATCCTTTATAAATGAGTCTCTCATATCACAGCATAAAGCTAAGAACTATCATCACAAATCACTTCAAGTTATTGAAACATAGTTAACATCACTTCCATCCAACACTACCATCCTTCTTAGAAATGAGATATTACCCTTTTATTAAAAAGACCATACACAACTCTTACATAGTTAAATTGAATAAGACAGAACAGAAAAAAACACATGCAAATACTACCAGACCAATCAAATCATTAAACGGTCGACTTGATCCGTGTTCTTACAATAGAACCCTAAATCAAATAACACGAGAAAGCTATTAATTCACCTGTTTTGCCCGAGAAGCCTTGATCGATCGGTCGGTCGGTCCCTAATTAATGACAAAAAAGAAGAGAAATACAAAACCAAACACAAAAGGGAAAATCAAAATCAGAGAGACCTGTAAGAGATATAAAATCGAAACAGAGATGAGGAGAAAGAGAGAGTCAATTTTACCCTGATTAATCTCTCCGAAGAAGATCGCTCCGTCTGCTGGAGAGATCCAGCAGAAGCTGAGAAGGGTGGAGGGAGAGAAGAATAAAGGTCGAGGCTTTTTTTTCTCCCAGTTCGATATTTTTCGATGTGTTTATATTTTCATTTCACACCGTTTGTGGTACGACGTGTACATATCTTATTGGCTGTTTCTTTGGATTTTTTTTTTCAAATCTTGATATATATCTGAGATCTCTATATATCTATACTATTAAAGTACAAGCACATTTGGATTTTTACTCTATTTACCCCTATTAAAGAGGCTTTCTTTTGTATTCATTAATGACATTTTAGACATTCTGCATTGGTTTCTTTTTTAATTGTTTTTGGTTTGTCATTAACCACCGGTTTCCTAATTCAATTTTGGTATGTGATTATTCTGTGTTTGATACTACATCATTTTAATATTTTTCCAACCGGACATGTTTGAAACTGCATCATTTTTTCTCAAACTATTTAATAGTTTGGTTTTAAACCGCTTTTCTTAAATATAATCCCAACTATCTAACAAAAATTATTTATAAAAAAGAAAAATTGTTTATTGGTTCAACCAGTGGTTCAACCGGTAACCGGATTTCGATTTTAGTAGTTTTTATTGGATTTTTAAATTTTGTTTTTTTTTTTCAAACCCGAACTGAATTTATCTTTGATCAACCGGTAATCCGTTCAACCGCAGGTCTCAGTCGAATTTTAAAACACCGATCAAAACTATAAAACTGTTATATTGATTTATATTTAAAATATCTAATTCAAAATTAATAATCTAAAAATACATGTATAATATAGTTTTACCGAACATAAATCTAGATATAAAATACATATATGAGACGGATTATATAAATACATATACAAGACGTATTATATAAATGTGATTATATAAAATTTTCACCAAACATAAACCCGCGCTTTGAAAGCGCGGGTCAAAATCTAGTCTACATTGTTATAGTATCTCTTTTTTTTTTTTTGTTCAATGTTATAGTATCTCTATTCTATATATTTAACCCAAATGATAATAATATATTAAATTCAGTGATTTAGGTTAATTTAAATTTACACCATTTTAGCTACTTAATTATACACATGTAAAATATTAGTAATAGAAATGTTCCAACTTAACATCTCCAACCATATTCCATTTTCTATTCCAAACAATATTTTGAAGTAAAATCTTCTCTAACTCCACTCTATTTTTAATTTCAAAATAGAGTAATGAATAAGATTATTCCATACCATACTTCATTTTCTACTCGAAACATTATTTTGGAGTAAAATATTCTCTAACCTCACTCCATTTTCAACTTCAAAATAGAGTAATGGTTACGGTTACTCCATTTATGGAGTAATCTTACCCATTACTTTGTTTTGAAGTTGAACTTCTTTTATTTCTAAAATGGTCTTTTAAATCTTTAATTTTTTTTTACTTAAATAAGATTTTTATGTTAAAATGATACAATAACAAGAAAAAATAAGATATTCTATTATTTAATAGTTTTAGTGAAAAATGCATAACATAATTAAAAACATAAATAATATACAATAAAGATAACATAAAACAAGTGACTTAATAATCCGAAAATTCATTTCCGGATCCGTAAAAATCAGTGGTATTGCTCAAACGGAAAAGATTGAGAAATAGCTTTGATCTTGTGACTCAACATATCGCTTTGATATTATTTGCACTTGCGGAGCTTCAATATATGCACATACATTTGAATCTTGGATGGAATTCCAATCACAAAAAACTATTATAATGCTTGATTTTGGAATGTCAAAGATAAAGAAATTCATTTTCCATTACGTAATGCATTAGATTATCATTTGTGGGAAAATATTATAATGCTCATTATTGAACTAACTTATTTATCGTCTTTTTATTTTTATGTTTATTATTTCTGTATTTTTAATAAAAGAGGTTTGATTCAAATAATTAATATTTTATGAAATTTTTGTAAATATAAAATAGTTGGGGTTAATAGGTAATTTTTAAAATTATAAAGATATTATTAACAATTATTATTAAAATAAAAATAGAATAATTTTAAAATATTATTTTTGGAGCAAAAATGGAGTAATACATTAGAGTAAAACTCGACTTCATTTTTGTGTTACACTATTTTGGAGTAAAATATAGAATAATACTATTGAAAAATCCAACCAGTGGCCACTTTGGATTAAAGGGAACAAGACTCTTCAAATCCAACTAGTGACCACTTTTGAAATGGTAAGAACTATTGAAAAAAATGTCAAAAGAAATTATATTATAGGAGTGTTCAATTTAGTAAAACCAAACCAATTAAAATCAAACCGGACCAAAATATAGAAATTATTTGAATTTTGTGACACCGACTAAATGTTATTTTTAAGAAACTGTGATATATGTATATGGTTGGTATATAAACCGATTAAACCAAATAAACTGATCAATTAAAAATATAGTAGTATAACTATATAAAAATATATACATCATTTATTTTATTGATATGATCTTCATACTTAAATTTTGATTTTAGTAATTTAATATTTTATTTTAAGTTACGTTACTATTTTCAATTTAATCAAGTTCAACAAAACATAATTTTTACTTTTTTGTTGACAAATATGTGTGTTTAATATTTATTTATTTAGTAATATTATGGATTACTAATTTTCTTATTTTTATTCTATAAAACTATTATTATTAACTTAATATGTTCACTAGTTAGTTTACATAGTCAAATAAATAAAATAAATTATCTTTTATTTAAAATATGAAATATATTCATATTATATTAAAGCCTATATCTAATCATATAAAATAAAATTCATAAACTACTATAAAATAAATATATTTATGGTTTTCGGTATAAAACCGGCCATATATAGACCAAACTGAATCAAAGTCAATATAATTTTAATATGGTACCTATTTTTTATAAGCCAAAATATCAAAAAAAAACAAAACCGAACCGATGTCTAGACTGAATACTCCTAAATTATATAGAAAAAAAGTTAAAGGAATGATGGTTCCTTCTCAAATTTGATGTGTAATATATTTGTGGTATATTTTTTTTTAACGGGAAAAGGAGCGAAGATGCATTGTTAGATCTTATAAGATCCTTTCCAAACAAGAAAAACATTTCAAGTCATATTGTATCACAAGTTACATAACCGAATACGTAATCAACTTGAGTTCATTGTGTATCATAATAAAGTTATAGACACCATTTGTCCAAAAAAAAAAAGTTATAGAGACCAAAGAGCTTTCTTTTCTTTTTCTTCTTCTTCATCATCTTAGTCAGAGAAGGTAATCTTCTTACCGCAGAAAGTAACCTTTTCCTTGCAGGGGATTGCAATCTCCTCTTCCTTGGGCTTTGATCTGGTCGGCAAACCAAAGCCTTCTCGTCTAAGCTCGTCTTCGCACCAAAGCTTCTCTGCGAGGTCGGTAAGGTTGTACTTGGGTCGGAAAGGGTATGGAGCTATCTCAGGCCTCTTGACAAAAATCCCCTTAACATGCCTGTAAATTTCAAAACCCTACAGTACAAGAGATTTAATCAGCAGTCCTAACTTTCAGCAAAACTACTTGTATATTTTTCACCATTATATACTTCAAATTCTTTTCATCATTACTATAAAATGATTCTCACCTTCTTTGATTCGGTACCAGTAGCAAACTCAACACAGCAACAGCCCGAAGATATGCCCCAGCGGTCTACAATAAGTCTAACACTAGCAACTTGTCCAACATCTTGGAAGAAACTGATGATATTTGGTATGTTAACAGCTGGCACGTTTTTTTTCTGGGAGAAATCGGTAAAGAGAGTCTTCTTACTCGATGAAACATCCTCATCAAAGTCTGGAGTTTCATCCACCGATGCATTTTCTTGTAGAAGATAGTCCTCGAACCAAACCTTGTGATCTATGCAATACTTGAATATTCGTGAATGCTCCTTAACGAAAGCTAAATAAAGCTTGCGTCTGTTTAAATATTTGCCGTTCTTCTCCTCCATCGCCTCCAGCATTCGAAGGAGAAAACGATTTGATCAGTAAAATCGTATTTCAAAATAACTATTACTAGGATTTTAATAATAACTATACACTACATTTTCAAATGAAAAGTAAAATAATTTTCATTATTATTATTACTGTAAAATACTCTCTCACCTTCTCAGCTTCGGCAGCAGAAGCAAACTCAACATAGCCAGACCTCATCAGAGCGGTACTTTTGTCTACCATAAGTCGAACATGAACAACTTCTCCAACATCTTTAAAGAAATTGATGCTGTAAGTAAATATTGAGAATGATTAAATACATATCAGTCATGAAGAACTTGATCCAAAGAAGAAGAAATTTTAGGTGCTACTTACATATTTGATATTCTAGTTTTCGTAGAGAGATGGTCAACAAAGAGCGTCTTATCTCTTACAGTGGTAGCTGTCTGGATTTAAAAGCAAAGTGTGTTAGGAGAAAAAGACTTAACTTGCATATCAAGAAAAAAATGTTTCCTGATACTCAAAAAGGGTAAGCGTGAAATATTCTGATGAATAATAAGAAGAGATACCTCAGCAGAATGAGGAGTGTCCTCCTCAACTCTTTTCATCAAAAAAATCTCATGATCGTGCAAGTATTCACCATTCTTATTTTTCAGCGCCTAAAGTACAAAAGATACTCGAAAACTTTAGAACAAAAATTGATTTTATACTTATTTCATAATTAATATACACGAAAGAAAAAAAAGCACTCACCAAATTAGCTCGTTTAGCATCAACAAACTCAACAAAGGCGTAGCCCACATGCTTGCGCTGTTGGTTTACAATAAGTCGCACACTAACAACACCACCAATATATTTGAAGAACTTGATGATCTGTGATATTTTAGTTGTTTGTGGAGAGAGATTAGCCATGAAGAGTACGGAATCTTCCTCAGCGTTGGGAGGTGTCTCATCTTCTTCTTCTTCTTCTTCAATGGGAAGGCTTTCTTGTTGAAGGTAGTCTACATCTTCTTCTTCTTCTCCTTCTTGTTGAAGGTAGTCTTCTTCCTCTTCTAGGTACCAAACTTTGTGATCTATGCAATACTTGGGTGGAAAGAATGGAGCTCCCTCTCCCTTATCAGCCACACCAAGAACAATATTGCGCCAGTTCTGAAACTTATCACACTTCTTTTCTTTCAGTGCCTTGTTTGCTTGGTCGGTAGAAGCAAACTCAACAAAGGCATCGCCCGTAAAAACACCCCTGTTGTCTACAACAAGACGAACACGAACAACTTGTCCAACGTTTTGGAAGAAACAGAGGACATCTGATATTTTAGTGTAGGCTGGGAGATGAGAAACAAAGAGAGTCTTCTTTGGTTCCTGAATAGGTTCGGTCTCCACTGTCTCAGCAGGTGTTTCATCAAGTCCTTGGACTGAGATTAAATTAGACTCAACAGCAAAGGATCCTTTCCTTGTCTCCAAAGTAGTAGTAGCCTTCTCATCAGACAACAGCTGCTCAACCCTTGCTTCGATCTCCTTCTCCTCAGATTTTTCTTTATGTTTCTTCAGAACCGGGTCGGTCCCAAAACCATCTTCCGGCTTTCGCTTACCCAATAAATTAGCTTTCTCGCCAGAGCTGGCCATTGGAGAAGATGCAAACACAGTCGCCGGCAAGAGCTGTGATCTTATAAGATCCTTTCCAACTCACTATATATTTATCTCTATAGTCATATTTATAGGTAAAATTATTCTAAATTATCTTTACTTTTTTCTCTAAAAATATATTTTTTCAATCCATAAAGGAAAAATAACATTTTTCTATATTTTACTTTGTATTGGAGATTGATATTTTAAAAATATAATAAATAGAGGAAAATCTATCTCTAATATAACATTTCAAAGTTTTAAAAGAAAAAATAGCAAAATACATTAAATATCTAAATCATAAAATTTCTTTATAAATGATAAAAATATTTAGAAATAAAGTGGAACGTATTATTCCTTGTAACTTATTTTCTCAATTATAGTCACCAGTTGGACCCATTTTTCAAAAAATTCACAAATAATTTGAAATTACACAAAATTTGTAAAACATCACTTCTTCGGTTTCATTTTAAGTGTAAGTTTATCTGTGTGCATATTGATTAAAAACATTTAATTTTATGACAAAAATATTTATCTACAACAGCATTTAATATGAATGGAAAGAGTAATATTTAAAATTCATCTTGTTTCAAAAAAAATATTTTAAAGTATAGTTTTATATTCAAAAGTTACTTTTTCGGCTATTGTCCATTCTTTGTCTTTTTATGATTCTGATCTGGGTATGGTACACCAAGTCTTTGTCTTTCTTTTTTTTTATGTTTTTTTTTTTTTTAACTCAACGACAACTTTTCATTAGCCAAAAGTAAATACAGGATTACAACCTCAAGAGATTTTAAACCCAACATACAACCGATGAGATCTAGTATCGCCTAGGAACACGGAGTCGAAACTGAAATGGATCATAGACTACCCAATCTAATTCGTCGGTGTATTTTCACCACAATGAATCGAATCCATCCCACGACCCGAGATGAACCGATTCTTAACCCCTAAAATAGACCAAATGAGATGACAACAATGAAACCCAAAAACAACTGAAAACAAATTACATATTGTTGTATTCTTTTTTTTTTTATGTTAGAAACTTTATTTAGAAACTTTATTACTAGCTAATTTTAATGTTAGCCGACCTTTGAAATATTTATCAGGATATTCAAATTTTATAGTAGTTGTGTTTTGATTTGTTGTAATTAATATTGTATTAGCAATGTAAATATGAAATTAGACGTCTATGTTTGTTATAAGCCACTGCTGTCATTTATGCCATATTTGCAGATGATATCATGAATAGAAATTACATATTGTTGTATTATGGTCTGCACAAGACTTGATAATAAAACACAAGACTTGAGAATTGGGCACAAGACTTGAAAAGCTGATTGTGAGCAATTTGGTCATGATTAGTTGGATCTTATTATGGTCGAAAGCCCATTAGTGATTAGGTTTAGAGAGACACTTATATAGTCTCTAAACCTAATTTCTTGCCACTCTAACACTCATTTGTCTAAAGGAGAGATTAGCAAAGGAGAGAGGCAAGAAGCAAGAGCAAAGAGAAGAGTTTGAAGGAGTATCTACAAGGAGAAGGCAAGGGAGATCCGGTCAAGAGTCTCAGGCTGTTTCTTCTCCAAGGAGAGTGGATTTTTCATCTCTTATACACACAGGTTCAGTGAGCTTAAGTCTTTAGCTCATTGTTGTGTTGTCTCTAGGTGAATAGAGAGACACAAAGGTTGTTGTGTAAAGAAAGCTCTTGTAAACACTTGATACTAGTGAATCGTTGAGAGTGCCGTCCTCTCCCCAGATGTACCGAAAGGGAACTGGGTCAAAAAATCTCTTGTGTCTTTAACAACCTCAAACAAAAACAAGAAGTGTACTAGGTTAAATTAGTCAAGCGAGATATAAACCGGTCAATTGGTTTAAGGAATTATCTCAACAAGTGGTATCAGAGCATCAGGTTCAGCAAGGAGAGGTTACGGTTTCAGTTTCTGATCTGCTGTTGGTGTTTGGTTGAACAGGTTCAGGGGTTTCTGGGTTCTGTTCAGCGGTTGGAGTTGTTTGAAGAAGTTAAGGGGTTTCTGATTTGGGTGTTCAGCTTTAGCAGAGGATAAAGTCTTGAGTCATGGAACCAGCTC
Organism: Raphanus sativus; assembly: GCF_000801105.2. Classification (NCBI taxonomy): domain Eukaryota; kingdom Viridiplantae; phylum Streptophyta; class Magnoliopsida; order Brassicales; family Brassicaceae; genus Raphanus; species Raphanus sativus. Next base: position 23,897,764 of record NC_079511.1, on the reverse strand, counting down.
TAGCTAAATTTAAGATGGAGAAGTTTCACGGTCAAGGAGACTTTGGATTATGGAAGTTTAAGATGCTTATGCTGCTTGAGCTTCAGGGTTTGGATTTTGTTCTTGAAGAAGAAGGATCCAGCAGTTCTGTTAAAGGAAAAGAAAAGGAAGGTGAGGTCACAGAAACTATGTGTTCTCCGGTTGATCCGCTGAAAAAGGAGAAGGATAAGAGAGCAAAGAATCTGATATGCTCTTCTCTTAGCAACATGATCTTACGAAAGGTTATGAAGGAGACAACAGCTCTAGGAGTATGGAAGGCTCTGGAAAGGGATTATCAAACCAAGTCCTTACCTAACCGAATTTATTTGAAGCAGAGGTTTGCCAGCTTTAAGATGGAAGAGCACAAAAGCATAGAGGAGAATCTTGATGTGTTTCTGAAACTGGTAGACAATTTGGCGAGTTTGAACATTAATGTGAGTGATGAGGACCAAGCTATCCAGGTCCTGTCGAGTCTCCCAAGGCAGTTTGACTCACTGGTTCATACACTTAAGTACGGTAATGGAAAGGAAACACTGACTCTGAATGAAGTAACCAGTTCTGCATATGCCAAGGAAGTTGAGCTAAAGGAAAAGGGGCTCATTGGAAAGGCTAAGTCAAATGCCGAAGGTTTGGTTGTATCCAGGGGTAGACCTGAGAGGAAGAGTTCTGGTCAGTCGAGTGGAAGATCCAAGAGCAGGGATTCAAGGTCTATGTAAGACCCGAACCCGGCCGGCTAGGCCGCGGTCGATGCCTCACGTCGCTCGGTCCATACCCTGACCGAACCACTCAATTTTTCGATCTTTATCTATACTTTCGCCTAAGGGCGAAGTCTATCTTAGACCTTAGCTTAAGACTACCTTAGTCCTTCCCTAGCTTAGATCCTTTCAACTTATGCACAGCGGAATATTATCTATCAACCATTGGTCTAAAACCAATCTAACACTTGTCAGGTCGAATCACCTTAGCCATGATCAGTAGACACAACTACTACCAGCTCCAAGGTTGATCCTGAACCTAATCCAAGTCATACAATATCCGAGGTTCTGTTCCCCCAAACCATTCTATCTAGATCTATGCAAGAATTGCTAGATCATACCTTTGCCACATCCACGGAGCTTGTTAGCTCATTGCCTCAGCTATCCCCAGCTTGTTAAACTAGCTTGTCCAGCTCAGCTGAGCTGAACCACTTCACTTGAGGTTCACTCTCTCCCAGCTGATCGAGCTTCAAGGCAGCTTCGCCCAGCTCCTTGTCTACTCGTCCATCTCTCCTGTGTCTGCATAAAACCCTTCCCTTGGTTACTTAGTCATTCAACCAGCCATCCCCACTGACCAAGTACCTTTGGGAAGTCTTCAGCTACAAAAACAACCTCAAGCAAACATGCTCCAAAAACTAATTAAAATTCATGATAATTCATGATAATTCATAACTAAGAGAATGGTCAAGTCAGATTTCTCAGAACTGGCCTCGATCATACTGATCTCGCCCATGAACAGCCCATATGGCCATAACTGACCACCTCTAAATCAATGAGATAAAACTAATCTTTCACCATGATAAATACCCATTAAGAGATATTTAAAGTCGGATCCTAACAATTCCCTCAGGAACTATCAGATCTCCACTTACCTGCCCAACCAAGGCCATGGAGAGATTTCTCTGAATCGGCCACTCCATGGTTCAGTACCTCCATGTCTGAACATCATAGAATAAGATTAACAATGCCCACCAGTTCCTGAGTCAATCAACCAACCACCCCACATGACTCAGAACTGATGAGTCTTCACACATACCTAACCGGCCATGGAACCATGTCCCAATGAACCTGGTCAGTCTTGCTCTTCTTCATGGCTCTCAGCCAATCCTGTACCAACCCAAGGTTGATACCTATCATACCATATGATTCCATTACCTCATTGCCACGGCCTGAAGCCATTGGTAATGCAAAACCATAGATCAGGTTCACTCATGAACCACCATGAATCACTAGTTGCTGTATAGCATCTAATTACCATCCCATATGGATGAATTAGTTCAACTATGATCCGCCCCTTTCTCCAGGGTCCTGTATCCCTACAATACATCACAATATATGGTCTCCAAGGGCGTGCCACACTTGGCCTCATATGCACCTCAAGAGACACCAACATAAACCACAAAGTAATCATATGTACATGTTACCTTAGACTTGATCTTACTAGATCTTGCGCTTCCTGTATCATGTCTGGCCATGCTCCTCCATTGCACGCCTCTATCAAGTATTATCATATACCTCCAGTATTGATAAGAACCAATCATGGGTCGCACCCATCATCCATTCCATGGAACTCCCATGAAAACAGTTTCTGCACTGCATCCACCTTCAAGGCTGTTCATGCCTTTGGAGTGGAGTCCGGCCTTCTCCATTCTCTTCTGTCCATTTGCGTGTGTTACCATGATGTAGAGGAAGCCTAGGGTGTGTTCATCCATGATCAAACACCACCCAAGGGTCGTGCATCACATCCCACTTCAGTACCCATGAAACTGCCTTTCTACACACCACTGCCCTTAAGGCTGCTCTTGGACTTTGAGAGTGAATCCGGTCATCTCCCTTCTTCCCTGGCTATTTGGATGTGTAGTAAGGATGTAGAGGAAGCCTATGGCGTGGCAAACCACAATCAAAACACACCAGAGGGTCGTTCTCAACTCCCCTCTTGATTGCCATCAAAACTGCCTCTTTGCTGCCTTCAAGCCTCTCTTGGTCTTGGATTGTGTAATCCGACCATCTCTCTGTTTTTCTCTGTTTTTCTTTGTGTTTCAGGAAGAAGAATGAAGTCCTGACGTGCCTGCAAAGGCACGGACTTGCCTGATATATATAGAAGAATGGGCAGTTACCTTTCTAAAGGTTGCACCTTTTCGGTATTAATTCTGTCCATTGATTTAATCAATGGTACAGATTGCACCCATTCGCCTATGGCAGTTACCAGACGTCCTTGACATGTCCTAACTGCTCCTAGACATGTCACACACAAGCCTTAGCTGGTTGCCCAAGCCCCTGGTTCAACCACAAGTGCCCACCGGCTCACCGGCACACCCGGGTGGTCCACATGGTCCGACCACTGTCCGGACCTGGCCCAACTGCCCAAGACTTGAACACTCAGTCTAGCTGAGTTGAGCTGATCCCCAGCTGACCCAGCTGAGTGAGCTAGTTCATCCAGCTCAGGGAGCTGACACACTCTTCAGTGAGCTACACTGAGCTGCACTACACTTCATCTAGCTGGTCGAGCTTGCTCACTGCATCGCCCAGCTGCCATACACTTTGTACAGCTCCTTTATACTTGTCTCCTTCTTGGTTTAGCTATATCTTAGCTTCCTGATGCCCTTAACCTTACTTCCAGGCCATGATACCCTTGTGTTTAGGTCACATGAGCTGACTGGTGCGTCTCCTTGCACCATGGTCGATCCTAAGGATCATATCCAGGATCAGGGACATGACAAGTCTCCCCCACTTAGAATGGATTCGTCCTCGAATCCAGTGGTGCTGTCATCTAGCTTGATGCCAAAGGTTCCACCGAACTCTTTTGCATCATCATCCTTGTTCCTTTTCACTGATCACCTTTTTGATCAATGTATGAACAAGTCTTCCCCACTTGGACGGAACTCACTTGATTCTGAACCAAGTGGTCTTCTCCTTTTACAGATCACACCATAACAGACTTGTGTCACTGAACTCAACTTTCCAAGTTGCAGTCTACTATACACCAAGTCAATTATTCTCTGAGTCTAGTCCATGACTAGATCATTTTTAGTCCTTAAGAACTTACTGCATACTCGAGTCTTAGTAGATTTACCCAATCTCCAAGACACTCGATGTATCAGTCAAGTCTTTAAAGAACTCGATCACATTCCGGTCCTGTCCACTCCGGGACTCCACCGTTTCATTCAACCATAGGTCAATCTCCGACTTGGTTGTCCTGCGACTTTTGTCCCTCACTGGACTTGGTCGACTTCATTCCAACCCTAGGTCAATCTCCGACTTGGTTGTGCTGCGACCCTCGTCCTTTACTGGACTTAGTCGACTTCAGCTCGGCCATCTCGGCAGGAGCCATGCAGTATGGGTTCTTTGACATTGGGGCCGTCCCTGGTTCCAGTTCTATTATGAACGGGTCAGCCCTATCAGGGGGAATGCCCTGTAGCACCCGAAACACATCCTCGAACTCACTGACCAGCGGTATCCCGTCCGGGCCACCAACCCCTACGACCTCCTTAGTGCTGGTTGTGGCCAACTAGGCTCAACAACCCCGCTCAAGCATCCTTTCTGCACGGACTGCTGATAACACTAAGCATCCAGAGGCCGGATTAATACCTTGGTACTTGATCGGGGGTCCACACCCACTCTCAAACTGCATCCTCTCATGATGACAGTCCAAGGTGGCCCGATTCTTGCCAAGCCAGTCCATGCCTATGATCACCTCGTGATTCTTAAGGTGGACTACAATCAGATCCGCAGGCATTACCCTGTCTGTGATCAACAATCAGATCCGCATGCATTACCCTGTCTGTGATCAACAATCAGATCCGCAGGCATTACCCTGTCTGTGATCAATACCAGGATGTCTCTAACTAGACAATCCCATGTTCCCATCTGGAACAAACCCTTTCCGATCAATCCTGGACTCACAAACCTATGTGTAGCTCCAGTATCGGAAAGTACATGTGTTTCCACACCACTGATCATTAAGTACCTAGATGAGTAAGACATCGGTTTGATCACACATTTGGAAAACGTCCCATACCATTCTCCAAAGTGTCACACTTCTGTGAATGTCCCATACCATTCACAAGAGTGTTTATAATATACCTCAATCCCCATCATACTAAGCCACTTAACATCATATACCCAATCCATCCAAATTGATCTAAGGAATCCTACCTTGGCTTATACTGAGTCCCAGCTGATCCATATGATCTCAAGCCACTCGTATACTAGCCATGTAACATTTCCCTTAAACCAACTTGAACCTCGCAAATGCTCACTTGTTTTGAATGGCCACCAAGGATAACACTTACCCCCAAAGAGTGCTGCACGTTTCTTTCAACCTAAGCCACTCTCAGGTTCATGTTACTTCCCTGGTCCAGGTCATCCATAACAGATCTTGCATTGCATCGATCCGTCCACTCCGTCTATTATTTCAAGATAACTGGATCAACCAACCTTCTGTTTCAGGATCTTGCCCTTGGAGAATGCATCTTGGCCAAGCCGGTTCACCTTGGAACTTTCCCGTTCACAAGCATGATACCCTATCTTGCCTCAGCTCCCTCTTGGCTCACCTAGTAAGGTTCCATGGTCGTCTCAGTTTCCAGAAATAATTTTGGTTTGGAACATACTACCTTTGAGCAGTGAGTTGAGCTGAAGTTACAACCAAATCAGAACCTCCACTCATCTGCCTCAAAAGGATCCACACTACCTGAGAAATACTTATTCTCATCTGAGCTATGTGCTCCAGCACCCTCAGGTAGTCCACTAACCAAGCTGCCCTAGCTGGTGAATCAATCTAGACCACCTCAGCAACTGGCCCAGCTTGATCATTAGCTGCCAAAACAGCTGCCCAATCAACCGGTTAGTCCGCTCATTGTTTGCAACAATTGTTTGGATCAGCCCGGTTCACATCACAAGAGGATTCAGCTTCCCCTTCCAGCTGCAGCTCAGCTCTCCCCCACTAGAACCTCAGTAGGGTTGAGCGGACTTACAGTCAATCCAGCTTCATTGTTAACTTCCTCCAGCTGAGTCAACAATAAAACTGGTGGATTAATCACATCAGCATCTACTTGTCCGGATGTGTGGGTGAACAACCACAACCCAACGATCCTAGAATCAAGCATGCTCTGATACCAACTTGTAAGACCCGAACCCGGCCGGCTAGGCCGCGGTCGATGCCTCACGTCGCTCGGTCCATACCCTGACCGAACCACTCAATTTTTCGATCTTTATCTATACTTTCGCCTAAGGGCGAAGTCTATCTTAGACCTTAGCTTAAGACTACCTTAGTCCTTCCCTAGCTTAGATCCTTTCAACTTATGCACAGCGGAATATTATCTATCAACCATTGGTCTAAAACCAATCTAACACTTGTCAGGTCGAATCACCTTAGCCATGATCAGTAGACACAACTACTACCAGCTCCAAGGTTGATCCTGAACCTAATCCAAGTCATACAATATCCGAGGTTCTGTTCCCCCAAACCATTCTATCTAGATCTATGCAAGAATTGCTAGATCATACCTTTGCCACATCCACGGAGCTTGTTAGCTCATTGCCTCAGCTATCCCCAGGTTGTTAAACTAGCTTGTCCAGCTCAGCTGAGCTGAACCACTTCACTTGAGGTTCACTCTCTCCCCGCTGATCGAGCTTCAAGGCAGCTTCGCCCAGCTCCTTGTCTACTCGTCCATCTCTCCTGTGTCTGCATAAAACCCTTCCCTTGGTTACTTAGTCATTCAACCAGCCATCCCCACTGACCAAGTACCTTTGGGAAGTCTTCAGCTACAAAAACAACCTCAAGCAAACATGCTCCAAAAACTAATTAAAATCATGATAATTCATGATAATTCATAACTAAGAGAATGGTCAAGTCAGATTTCTCAGAACTGGCCTCGATCATACTGATCTCGCCCATGAACAGCCCATATGGCCATAACTGACCACCTCTAAATCAATGAGATAAAACTAATCTTTCACCATGATAAATACCCATTAAGAGATATTTAAAGTCGGATCCTAACAATTCCCTCAGGAACTATCAGATCTCCACTTACCTGCCCAACCAAGGCCATGGAGAGATTTCTCTGAATCGGCCACTCCATGGTTCAGTACCTCCATGTCTGAACATCATAGAATAAGATTAACAATGCCCACCAGTTCCTGAGTCAATCAACCAACCACCCCACATGACTCAGAACTGATGAGTCTTCACACATACCTAACCGGCCATGGAACCATGTCCCAATGAACCTGGTCAGTCTTGCTCTTCTTCATGGCTCTCAGCCAATCCTGTACCAACCCAAGGTTGATACCTATCATACCATATGATTCCATTACCTCATTGCCACGGCCTGAAGCCATTGGTAATGCAAAACCATAGATCAGGTTCACTCATGAACCACCATGAATCACTAGTTGCTGTATAGCATCTAATTACCATCCCATATGGATGAATTAGTTCAACTATGATCCGCCCCTTTCTCCAGGGTCCTGTATCCCTACAATACATCACAATATATGGTCTCCAAGGGCGTGCCACACTTGGCCTCATATGCACCTCAAGAGACACCAACATAAACCACAAAGTAATCATATGTACATGTTACCTTAGACTTGATCTTACTAGATCTTGCGCTTCCTGTATCATGTCTGGCCATGCTCCTCCATTGCACGCCTCTATCAAGTATTATCATATACCTCCAGTATTGATAAGAACCAATCATGGGTCGCACCCATCATCCATTCCATGGAACTCCCATGAAAACAGTTTCTGCACTGCATCCACCTTCAAGGCTGTTCATGCCTTTGGAGTGGAGTCCGGCCTTCTCCATTCTCTTCTGTCCATTTGCGTGTGTTACCATGATGTAGAGGAAGCCTAGGGTGTGTTCATCCATGATCAAACACCACCCAAGGGTCGTGCATCACATCCCACTTCAGTACCCATGAAACTGCCTTTCTACACACCACTGCCCTTAAGGCTGCTCTTGGACTTTGAGAGTGAATCCGGTCATCTCCCTTCTTCCCTGGCTATTTGGATGTGTAGTAAGGATGTAGAGGAAGCCTATGGCGTGGCAAACCACAATCAAAACACACCAGAGGGTCGTTCTCAACTCCCCTCTTGATTGCCATCAAAACTGCCTCTTTGCTGCCTTCAAGCCTCTCTTGGTCTTGGATTGTGTAATCCGACCATCTCTCTGTTTTTCTCTGTTTTTCTTTGTGTTTCAGGAAGAAGAATGAAGTCCTGACGTGCCTGCAAAGGCACGGACTTGCCTGATATATATAGAAGAATGGGCAGTTACCTTTCTAAAGGTTGCACCTTTTCGGTATTAATTCTGTCCATTGATTTAATCAATGGTACAGATTGCACCCATTCGCCTATGGCAGTTACCAGACGTCCTTGACATGTCTAACTGCTCCTAGACATGTCACACACAAGCCTTAGCTGGTTGCCCAAGCCCCTGGTCCAACCACAAGTGCCCACCGGCTCACCGGCACACCCGGGTGGTCCACATGGTCCGACCACTGTCCGGACCTGGCCCAACTGCCCAAGACTTGAACACTCAGTCTAGCTGAGTTGAGCTGATCCCCAGCTGACCCAGCTGAGTGAGCTAGTTCATCCAGCTCAGGGAGCTGACACACTCTTCAGTGAGCTACACTGAGCTTCACTACACTTCATCTAGCTGGTCGAGCTTGCTCACTGCATCGCCCAGCTGCCATACACTTTGTACAGCTCCTTTATACTTGTCTCCTTCTTGGTTTAGCTATATCTTAGCTTCCTGATGCCCTTAACCTTACTTCCAGGCCATGATACCCTTGTGTTTAGGTCAGATGAGCTGACTGGTGCGTCTCCTTGCACCATGGTCGATCCTAAGGATCATATCTAGGATCAGGGACATGACAGTCTAAATCTAGGCCAAGGAATCAACCCAAAGCTAGAGAGTGTTGGGTATGTGGGAAGGAAGGACACTTCAAGAAAGATTGTCCTGAAAGGAAGAATGGGAGAGCAACTGATTCTGCAAATGTTGCTCAGGAAAAGGAGTTTCCTATGATCTTGACAGCAAGTGAAAAGGACCCCAAGAGTGAGTGGGTCATGGATTCTGGTTGTACATTCCACATTACACCAGATAGAGATGCCTTATTTGATTTCAAGGAGTTTGAAGGTGGAAAAGTATTGATGGGAAACAATACTTCAAGTGAAGTCAAAGGTATTGGCAAGCTGAAGATCATAAACTCAGAAGGAGCTACAGTTATCTTGACTGAGGTGAGATATATGCCAACCATGAGCAGGAATCTCATCTCTTATGGCCAGTTAGAAAAGAGCGGTTGCAAGTATGAAGGGGAAGACTTCATGGTTACTTTCTACAAGAATGGTCAAAAGGTGATTTCTGGGAAATATCAAGATGGGCTGTATTATCTGCAAGGATCAGTGGTAAAGGGAGAAGCGTCTGTAGTCAGAGCTGAAGTGAACTTGACGAACAGATGGCACTCAAGGTTAGGACACATGAGTCTGAAGAACATGAATCTTCTGGTCAAAGGAGGTTATCTAGACTCAAAAGAGGTCCACACATTAGATTTCTGTGAGGAGTGTGTACTTGGAAAGTCCCACAAGCAAAGCTTTCCAGAGGGGAAACACACTACTAAAGGTATTCTTGAATACATTCACAGTGATCTATGGGGTTCATTTTTGAATGAACCAACTCTGTCGGGATGTAGATACTTTCTTACATTCATCGATGATTACTCAAGGAAGGTCTGGATCAGATTCTTAAGGAGTAAAGATGAGGTGTTTGAGAATTTTTCAGAGTGGAAGACACTTGTGGAAAATCAAACAAAGAAGAAGATCAAGTGTATAAGGACAGATAATGGATTGGAGTTCTGCAACAATCTGATGGATAAGCTTTGTCAAGACTCAGGGATTAAACGGCACAGGACTTGCGTTTATACTCCACAGCAAAATAGAGTGGCTGAGAGGATGAACATGACAATAGCGGATAAGATCAGGTGTATGTTGGCAGAAACCGGGTTAGAGAAGAAGTTCTGGGCTGAGGCAGCGTCGACTGCGGTTTATCTGATAAACAGGTCTCCTAGTGCATCTTTGAGGTTTCAGATTCCAGAGGAAGCGTGGTCAGGATCAAAGGTTGATTACAGTCATCTCAGGCGGTTTGGTTGTGTTGCTTATGTACACAGAACAGAGGACAAGCTAAGTTCAAGAGCTGTTAAGGGATTCTTCATGGGTTATCCACAGGGTACTAAAGGTTACAGGGTGTGGTTACAAGATGAGGAAAGGAGTACTATCAGCAGGAATGTAGTCTTTGATGAGGAGAAGCTGTATAAAGATCGAGATCAGAAGGAAGCGACTAAATCTAAGAAGAAGAAGAAAGTCACTTTTAGCACTGATCTGATCCAAGGACCGAGTACAACTGGTTCAATTCAAGAGTCTACCGGTCAAGGTGGAGAGGCTTCAGGAAGTGGGGATTCTACTGGTCAAGGTGGAGATACTTCGGGAAGTTCACAATCAGAAACTGAATCAGAAGAAGAAGAGGAATCTGAGGAAGAAGAGGAGGAAAATCAGAGCCACGTGGAGTCTTTTGATGATTATCTGTTGGCAAGAGACAGAGAAAGGAGAGTCATCAGACCACCATCGAGATTTGAGGGATCTGATTTTGTAGCTTATGCTTTAGCAACAGCAGAAAGCTTGGAGATAGATGAACCAAAGTCACTAGCAGAAACTAGGAGAAGTAGAGACTGGGATAAATGGTACAAGTCTATGGGAGAGGAGAAGCAATCTCTGGATGAGAATGATACTTTTGATCTCGTCCCAAGGCCAGAAAACCAGAGGATAATCGGGTGTAAATGGATTCACAAGATTAAAGAAGGTATTCCAGGAGTGGAAGATCGCATGTATAAGTCGAGACTTGTTGCTAAAGGGTATACACAAATTGAGGGAGTGGATTACAATGAGATATTTTCTCCGGTAGTCAAGCATGCTTCTATTCGAATCATGTTATCAATTGTGGTGAACTTCGATCTGGAGTTGGAGCAACTGGATGTCAAGACTGCTATCTTACACGGTACACTTGATGAAGTCATCTACATGGAGCAGCCGGAAGGTTTCATAGAGAAAGGAGATGAAGACAAGGTTTGTCTTCTGAAGAAATCTCTCTATGGTTTAAAGCAGTCACCTAGGCAGTGGAACAAAAAGTTTGATGATTTTATGAAGTCTCAAAAGTTCTGGAGGTGCAGGAAGGATCCATGTGTTTACACTAAGGGATCAAGTATTGATGATATGGTATATCTCTTACTATATGTTGATGACATGCTTATAGCAGCAAAGGATATGGAGAAGATCAAAGCGCTGAAAGCAAGTTTGAAGAAAAAGTTTGAGATGAAGGATCTAGGGCCAGCATCTAGAATCCTCGGGATTGATATCATCAGGGATAGAAAGAAGGGTACTCTGAAGCTATCACAGGAAAGGTATCTTAAGCAGGTGTTGAGAACTTTTAACATGGAGGATTGCAGGGCTGTTGTAACTCCATCTAATGCACAGTTCAAGCTTAAGAGTTTGACTCCTGAGGAGTTGGTTGAGGAGACACAGTTGATGAGTTCAGTTCCTTATGCAAGTGCAGTGGGAAGTCTGATGTATGGTATGATTGGTACTCGTCCAGATTTAGCGTATGCGGTCGGTTTGGTCAGTAGATTCATGGCAAATCCAGGAAGATGTCATTGGTCTGCGGTTAAGTGGATTTTGAGATATCTTAAGGGAGCTTCAGATGTGTGTCTAAACTTCAAGAATTCAGACAAGTTTGAGATTGAAGGGTTTTGTGATTCAGATTACTCTGCAGATCTTGACAGGAGAAGGTCAATATCGGGTTATGTCTTCAAGGTTGGTGGTAATACTGTGAGTTGGAGGTCTACTCTTCAGCATGTTGTGGCTCTTTCAACTACTGAGGCAGAGTACATGGCACTCACAGAGGCAGCTAGAGAGGGAATTTGGTTGAAGATTTTCTGCAGTGAATTGGGGTTTAAGTCAGAGAGTTTCAAGTTGAATTGTGACTCGCAGAGTGCAATCTGTTTGGCGAAGAATCCAGTTCATCATGACAGGACCAAGCACTTTGAGAATAAAGTGCATTTCATCAGGGACAAGGTGGAGGATGGTTCAGCTAAGGTGCAGAAGATTCATACTTCTCTAAATCCTGCGGATATGTTGACAAAGAGTTTACCACGCAACAGCTTTGAGAGGTGCCTGGTGACACTTAATGTCACCAACTGAGTTGAGACAGCGGAAGCGCGAGATGGTTTGTCGGTTATCACCTCGCAGAAGCAAGAAGTTCAGATGGTCAAATCTGGGAAATCGACAAAGGGTTCAGATGGTCAATTCTGAAAAGGAAGTGAAGGGCAGTTTCAATAAGTTGAACAAGAGGTTGTGTCGAAAGTCTTCCTAGCAGTGTGTTAGGCGGCGTGTTCCATTATTACTGATGGCGGTACATGTTGAGTTCAAGGATTGATCTGTTAGTGCTGTGGGTCGCCGGTAAAGGTGACAGGACTGCTTATTTCTGGTGGTGGAGCTGGAAGGGTTGCAGGAATGATTCACTAGTTTGAGACTATGACGGAAGTCTCAGGTTCATCTTACGTTGAGGTAAATCGACATAGAGATGGTATTTCAGTTACAGATTTCGCAAGCACAAGTGACCAAAAGCTCAAGGTGGAGATTGTTGTATTATGGTCTGCACAAGACTTGATAATAAAGCACAAGACTTGAGAATTGGGCACAAGACTTGAGAAGCTGATTGTGAGCAATTTGGTCATGATTAGTTGGGCCTTATTATGGTCGAAATCCCATTAGTGATTAGGTTTAGGGAGACACTTATATAGTCTCTAAACCTAATTTCTTGCCACTCTAACACTCATTTGTCTAAAGGAGAGATTAGCAAAGGAGAGAGGCAAGAAGCAAGAGCAAAGAGAAGAGTTTGAAGGAGTATCTACAAGGAGAAGGCAAGGGAGATCCGATCAAGAGTCTCAGGCTGTTTCTTCTCCAAGGAGAGTGGATTTTTCATCTCTTATACACACAGGTTCAGTGAGCTTAAATCTTTAGCTCATTGTTGTGTTGTCTCTAGGTGAATAGAGAGACACAAAGGTTGTTGTGTAAAGAAAGCTCTTGTAAACACTTGATACTAGTGAATCGTTGAGAGTGCCGTCCTCTCCCCAGATGTACCGAAAGGGAACTGGGTCAAAAAATCTCTTGTGTCTTTAACAACCTCAAACAAAAACAAGAAGTGTGCTAGATTAAATTAGTCAAGCGAGATATAAACAGGTCAATTGGTTTAAGGAATTATCTCAACACATATACTCAAACTGGCTAATATTACTCAATGCAGCTAACATGTTTGATACATATTTAATATTTTTGTTACACCTATAATCACTAAATAATTTCAACGCCAATGTTCGTTGGAGCCTCAAATTCTCCTCTCTGTCTATCTAGTGCCAGACTCTGGCATGAAACTCAACTCTCCAAATAAACACACCGTTCATTCTAGCCAGATTTTGTTTTTTTTTTTTAAAAAAAAGACTATACTTAAGAAAAGAACTTTACTACCAGATAACTGATCTAAAAATTATCTAGAAAAATTGATAACACCACCATGAGAAGAATTCCACAGGAGCACTAGCCAAATTACAAAAAACAGAAAACACATGTCATCCTAATTAAGTATTTATCTCAATGGAAAAAAGCACAACAGAAGAAAAAGAAATTGTAGCTTTATGGAACGCCTAAGAAAAACACAGATTTAGTAAACCATCAACAACTTCTGAACAAGCAAACAGTAGACAATCTTTTGACATCCGCTTCTGTCAGACATTCATACAAATTGTTTCTACTGTTTACTGTCTATAAAACACAAAAAAAAATCTTAACCAAATCTTTATAATATCTTCAGAATCTTTCCCCCAGCTATAAACCTAGGTCTATAAACAATCGTTCAAGAAGATTAGGAACACTAAGGTAAATTGCTCTACTACAAAAAAAACTAAAGCCCACTATTTGTCTTCTCTTTGGTATTTTGCTAATTTCCACATTCTTTTAGATTTTTTGCCTAAATTGCTCTTCTCTTTTTATTTATGAGTAGTATGATTTGGTTATGTGTAGTTATATGAAGTTTTTTCTTACTTATGATTGTCCTTCAGTGTAGGTACTAGGTACTATGTTAGGCTCGATGAAGACTCACAATCTACCTTGTTCCGGTTTTGATTTCCAATGTGATAACTAGATAATCTGGTTAACCCTCTCCAGAAACTCCCAAAAATGTATTAATATAGGAAAGAACTAGTTTTCTTCAATAATATAGGAATACATTCTCCACTTTCCAAACTTATTTAAAGATTTAGAAGTCGATTAATGAGAGAGTTGAGAGAAAAAATATTGTAACTTTGTTTAAAGCTTTTGGGACCTATGAAGATGAACAAACCAAAGCATTTACAATCAAAACACAAAATCCAACAAAAGCAAGCTTCTATCATTTACATGTATGGAAATTACCAGTCAATGAAACTTCATTCTCGTAGCAGTCTGTCTCCTCAACCGCTCAGTCTAACTCCGCCGTATCATAACCACCACAACCACCATCTCCGTTAACCTTTTAAATATTTCCTCACCATGTAATCTCATTTGGTTTGTAAGATTTCATATATGAAATAAGTTTTACCGAAAAAATCCTCAAAAAGTAAAATCATAAAAGAAAAGTTATTGTCTTGCTCTCTCATGTATCACCAAATGGGATTTTTTCCACACATTCTAGAGCTAATCTCGCCAAATGCAGTTTCACCATACATTATATCACCCACAATAAAAGAGAATGAAAGTTTGGTTCCGACACATAAATCAAACAATTGCTACACAAAAGTGCCCAAATCCTGAACCCATAAAGTGATATGTCATTTCTTGAACCATTTAACATGTTCTTGGAGTATTTCCAGGTTAAATATAACTTTAATTTTGAGAAAATTGGATTTGTTAGTGATTTTGAAACAGTTTTGGTATCTCTATATAATCAGGACGCCAAAATGAGCAAGAGATCATTTTCTTTTGAAATATGGAGACTAATGAGAAGTTGAATGTATCACGGGTCCGTGAGATGGACAATAAGACCAACAAAGATTTTAAATATGTGTATTTTTGCTTAAAACATCAACAATATATTCTATAAGATGTATTTTGACCCAAAAAAAAATTCTACAACATGTGTATTAGTTATGTCTTTAAGGATATCTGTTTCTACAACCCTGATCTGTCTCCAAAAGATGAAGATGAAATACTCACTGACTATGGAAGAGTTTTATGTGGAGGAACAATTGTGCTTTCAATCTCTTTGCTCCCAAAAAAGCTTTAAAAGACGTTACAAACATCCTCCTTGCTGCACGCAATAGCCCAAATAATAGTGAGAATATTCTCAAGCTTGGTAGTCTAGGAACACTCTAGAGGCGAGTACAAGATGCATCCAAGCACTTAGAAGAAGCCAGTGACTTAAGATCAATGATCGAAAAATATCGAGAAGCTTTATGGATATGATGATACCGGAGACATTACTGACTATGAGAAAGCTTCATCATGGGAGAAAGAGTGTATGGTGGAAGTACATCTGGTAAGGTTAGTTTAAACCAGGTGGAAATTTTCCTTTTTGGTGATGCATGAGAAGCAAAATCTACAAACAAATCATGTTTCTCTTCTCGTTTTACTTTTTATTGATTATATATATTTTTTTTTGGTAATTCCCTATATGTAAACGAAACTTTATACACAATTTACAATACACAATTTTCTCTCATTAATTTACTTCTAATCTTTAAGAAGTTGTAAAAGTAACTGGTGAATCCTCGTTGATTGTATTTTTTGGTAATTTCTCTACATGTAATCGAAACTTATACACAAGTTACAATATATTTTCTCTCATTCATTGACTTCTAATCTTTAAGACGTTGTGAAAGTAGCTAGTGAGTCCTCATTGATTGTTTTTATTTTGTAATTTCTCTACATGTAAACGAAGCTTTTACACAATTACAATATTTTTTTCTCTCATTAATTTACTTCTAATCTTTAAGAACTTGTGAAAGTAGCTAGTGACTCCTCATTGATTGTATTTTTTTTGGTAAATTCCCTACATGTAAACGAAGATTTATACACAAGTTACAATATATTTTCTCTCATTAATTGACTTATAATCTTTAAGAAGTTGTGAAAGTAGCTAGTGAGTCCTCATTGATTGTTTTTTTTTGGTAATTTCCCTACATGTAAACGAAGCATTATACACAAATTACAATATATTTTTTTCTTATTAATTGACTTTCTAATATGTAAGAAGTTGTGAAAGTAGTTAGTGAGTCCTCATTGATTGTATTTTTTTGGTAATTTCCCTACATGTAAACGAAGCTTTATACAAAATTTACAAATATTTTCTATCATTAATGGACTTCTAATCTGTAAGAAGTGGGGAAAGTAGCTAGTGAGTCCTCATTGATCGTTTTTTTTTTGTCATTTCCCTACATGTAAACGAAACTTTATATACAATTTCAATATATTTTCTCTCATTAATTGTCTTCTAATCATTAAGAAGTTGTGAAAGTAGCTAGTTAGTTCTCATTGATTTTTTTTGTGGTAATTTCCATACATATAAATGAAGCTTTATTCACAAGTTACAATATTTTCTCTCTCATTAATTGATTTTAATCTTTAAAAGTTGTGAAAGTAGCTAGTGAGTCCTCGTGATTGTATCTTTTGATAATTTTCCTACATGTAAACGAAGACACAAGTTACAATATTTTTCTCTCACTAATTAACTTCTAATCTTTAAGAAGTTGTGAAAAGTAGCTAATGAGTCCTCGTTAATTATTACTAGAGTCTCTTTCCGCGCTACGCGCGGATTACATGTTTATAAAAATTTTATATAATGATTTATTTGTCTTATTGATATTTACTTTTTGGATTTACATTTTGTTCTAAACAAATTTCTTAAGCCAGTTTCAAACAATATGTTAATCTCATTTAATAGTTTTTGTTATTGTTTTTTAAGATGCTGTGATTGGTAGACTTTTAACGATTTTTTTTACTGTTGTGACAAACTCCAGAAAAAATAAGATTGGTTGTTTCTATTCAAATATGAAATTTCATCATTTAAACTGATTAGTTTTAACGAATGATTTTCATGTAATTCTTTTTCTGTTTTTAAATCATACTATTATAGTTTATACATATTTATTTAAATATTAGATGCATCAAGT